>NC_053493.1:34608891-34908891 GCF_905171775.1 Rana temporaria | reverse complement strand
CGTGCCTGGCGGTCGCGATGTCCGCCAGGTACCCCGCGATCGGTAACGACAGAGCAGGGACGTGGAGCTCTGTGTGTAAACACAGAGCTCCACGTCCTGTCAGGGGAGAGAGGAGACCGATCTGTGTCCCTTGTACATAGGGACATAGATCGGTCACCTCCCCCAGTCACCCCCCTTCCCCCACAGTTAGAACACAATACAGGTATACATATTAACCCCTCCCTCACCCCCTAGTGTTAACCCCTTGAATGCCAGTCACATTTATACAGTAATTAGTGCATTTTTATCGCATTAATCGCTGTATAAATGTGAATGGCGCCAAAAACGTGTCAAAAGTGTCCGATGTGTTCGCCGCAATGTCACGGTGACAGTAAAAAAATCGCAAATCGCCGCCAATACTAGTAAAAAAATTAATAAAATAAAAATGCCATAAATCTATCAGCTATTTTGTAAACGCTATAACTTTTGCGCAAACCAATCAATATATGATCATTGCGATTTTTTTTACCAAAAATATGTAGAAGAATACGTATCGGCCTAAACTGAGGGAAAAAAAAGTTTTTTAAAAAAAAATTGTGATATTTATTAAATAAAAAAGTAAAAAATAGTGTTTTTTTTTTTAAATTGTCACTCTTCTTTTGTTTATAGCGCAAAAAATAAAAACCGCAGAGGTGATCAAATACCACCAAAATAAAGCTCTATTTGTGGGAACAAAATTATAAAAAAATTGTTTGGGTACAGTGTAGCACGACCGCGCAATTGTCATTCAAAGTGCGACAGTGCTGAAAGCTGAAAATTGGCTTGGGCAGGAAGGGGCGTAAGTGCCCGGTATGGAAGTGGTTAAAAACGATGGTGTGTGGGCAACGTTTTAATGATGAAGTTGGAAAAACTTCATTTTTTCATGCCGAAAAATGATCGTGTGTACGCGGCATAAGCGTCGCCTATGGAGATTTTTAAGTACCAATTTTTGGTGCCATTCCACGAGTGTGCGCAATTTTAAAGTGTGACATGTTAGGTATCTATTTACTCACCGTAACATCATCTTTATTTAGCTTACATTATGCAAAAAAAATTGGGCTAACTTTACTGTTTTTTTTTATTCATAAAACATTGAAAAATCGCTGCGCAAATACCATGTGACATACAAAGTTGCATGGACTGTCATTTTATTCCTTAGGGTCTATAGAATGTTTGGGGGTTCTGGGTAATAAAAAAAAAAAATATTTTTACATGTAAAAGCAAAGTGCCAGAATTGGCCCGGATGGGAAGTAGTTAATGCATAGAATGAATTAAAGCGGAGTTCCACCTAAAAATGGAACTTCTGCATAATCCACTCCTTCCCCCCTTACATGCCACATTTGGCATGTCATTTTTTTGGGGGGGGGGAGTGGGGGGGGGGGGTCAGGAGGAGTGGGACTTCCTGTCCAACTTCCTCCCTCCGCCGAGGGGCTGGTAAGGCGAATAGCTTAATCGCCTTATTGCAGCCCCTCCCTGTAGGCGAGCGCCTGTCCAACCGGACGGCGCCGCTCGCGCATGCGCAGTGCCGCTCGCGCCTGCGCAGTGGGTGCCCGGCCGTGAAGCTGAAAGCTGTCACTGCCGGGTGCCCACACTAGGAATGAAGAGGGGGGGCGAGGAGCAGAGCCCCGGTCGGCGAGGAGCTGGAACCGTGGAGCAGGTAAGTGTCTGTTTATTAAAAGCCATCAGCTAGTGTAGCTGCTGACTTTTAATAAACTTAAAAAAAGGCTGGAACACCCCTTTAACCACTTCCATACTGGGCACTTACGCCCCTTCCTGCCCAAGCCAATTTTCAGCTTTCAGCACTGTCGCACTTTGAATGACAATTGCGCGGTCGTGCTACACTGTACCCAAACAATTTTTTTATCATTTTGTTCCCACAAATAGAGCTTTCTTTTGGTGGTATTTGATCACCTCTGCGGTTTTTATTTTTTGCGCTATAAACAAAAGAAGAGTGACAATTTAAAAAAAAACCACTATTTTTTACTTTTTTATTTAATAAATATCACAATTTTTTTTTAAAAAAACGTTTTTTTTCCTCAGTTTAGGCCGATATGTATTCTTCTACATATTTTTGGTAAAAAAAATCGCAATGATCATATATTGATTGGTTTGCGCAAAAGTTATAGCGTTTACAAAATAGCTGATAGATTTATGGCATTTTTATTTTATTAATTTTTTTACTAGTATTGGCGGCGATTTGCGATTTTTTTTTACTGTCACCGTGACATTGCGGCGAACACATCGGACACTTTTGACACGTTTTTGGCGCCATTCACATTTATACAGCGATTAATGCGATAAATATGCACTAATTACTGTATAAATGTGACTGGCATTCAAGGGGTTAACACTAGGGGGTGAGGGAGGGGTTAATATGTATACCTAAATTGTGTTCTAACTGTGGGGAAAGGGGGGTGACTGGGGGAGGTGACCGATGCTGTGTCCCTATGTACAAGGGACACAGATCCGTCTCCTCTCTCCCCTGACAGGACGTGGAGCTCTGTGTTTACACACAGAGCTCCACGTCTTGTCCCTGTAGCCGCCGATTCCGAGTGCCTGGCGGACATCGCGACCGCCAGGCACGCGCATCGGCATCTCGGGGACGCGCCGGGCGCGCGCGCGCTGCCGCCGGCGCGCTCGCGCGCCCCCCAGTGGCCGCAAGAATGCAGGATGTCAAATGACGTCCTGTTGAATTTTCAGAGTAACCGTGGAGCCGTCATTTGACGATGGCCCGGTACTCTAGTGGTTAAGGTGAAAAATCGTAAGACTTTACAACTTTAAAAAATATGTTGCCTTTAAATAACCTCCTTGTACAGGTAATGGTGTGCTGGAACAATCTATTTTCTCATTTACAAAACAAATGTTCCAAGTTACAAAGAACAATCTCTGCCAAAGAATTGCGAGCGCGGTGCGTGTTTGAAGATGTACAGCACTAGTTGATGTTTACTTTGCGGAAGAAATAAAATTTAATAGTAAACTGTATTTGCATAGTCTTGTCTTTCATGTTGCTTACCGTGCACTCCCATGACCGGCACAGAACACGCAAGGGACACTGCATTAAAGGTACACTTCAATCAAACATGAAAGTTTCCCATTATACAGGGGGACAATGACTCTCTGCACACTGTCACTCAATTTCAGTTTGGTAATAATTCTGTGCTCAGGTGTGGCCCATTCTGAAAATTACATTTACGGTACCTCCTGGAACACCTCTGCTTTGAAGCATGTAAAAATGTTGGCCAAAATCCCAACCCAGTTGCTGGTAACATTATAAGCAATTTACAGGGTGGCTTTTCAAATCATTACTCAAAGGACCACGTAATGCTAAATTATTGTTTGGGATCATTACAAAAGCTAGAGGGAAGGCATGACAGCCATGCAACTAGCAACTGTCAGAATGGAGTCAACAATGAGAGTGCCCATATTTATTTTTCTTTATTCTACTAGTGTTATCCAGTGGCGGCTGGTTCTCAAAATTTTTAGGGGGCACAAACAAACTGAAAAAAAAAAAAAAACATAGGCCCAGATTCTCAAAGGGCTTACGACGGCGCAACGCCATGTTCGCCGTCGTAAGTCCTAATCTGGGCCGTTGTATCTATGCGACTGATTCTTAGAATCAGTTACGCATAGATATCCATTAGATCCGACAGGCGTAAGGCTCTTACACCGTCGGATGTTAAATGCATAATTTTTTTTTGCCGCTAGGTGTCGCCTCCGTCGTTTTCCCCGTCAAGTATGCAAATTGGCTAGATACGCGAATTCCCGAACGTACGCGCGGTCGACGCAGTGAAGTTACGATGTTTACGTTAGGTTTGTGCGCCGTAAAGTTGCCCCTGCTATATGAGGGGCAACCAATGTTAAGTATGGCCGTCGTTCTCGCGTTGAAATTTGTAAATTTACGTTGTTTGCGTAAGTCGTCTGTGAATGGGGCTGGACGCCATTTACGTTCACGTCGAAACCAATGACGTCCTTGCGACGTCATTTGGAGCAATGCACCCTGGGATATTTTTCGGACGGCGCATGCGCAGTACGTTCGGCGCGGGAACGCGCTTAATTTAAATGCTCCATGCCCCCTACCCGGCTAATTTGAATTAGGCGGGCTTGCGCCGGGTGATTTACGCTACGCCGCCGCAACTTTACAGGCAAGTTCTTTGTGAATAAGCACTTGCCTGTAAAACTTGCGGCGGCGTAACCTAAATGAGATACGTTACGCCCGCGGAGTTTTACGCCCATCTACGAGAATTTGGGCCATAAATTGCAGCCACTGTGCCCATCAAATGCAGCCACTGTGCCATCAAACACAGCCACTGTGCCATCAAACGCAGCCACTGTGCCATCAAACGCAACCACTGTGCCATCAAACGCAACCACTGTACCATCAAACGCAGCTACTGTGCCCATAAAACACAGCCACTGTGCCATTAAACGCAGCCACTGTGCCATCAAATGCAGCCACTGTGCCCATCAAATTGCAGCCACTGTGCCCATCAAACGCAGCCACTGTACCCATAAATTTCCGCTACTGTGCACATCAATTGCTGCCAGTGTGCTCATCAATTGCCGCTTCTGTGCCTATCAATTGCTGCCAGTGTGCTCATCAATTGCCACTACTGTGCCTATCAATTGCTGACACTGTGCCCATCAATTGCTGCCAGTGTGCCCATCATTTGCAGCTACTGTGCCCATCAAATGCTGCCAGTGTGCATCCCCCGCCCGCCAGGCACTTACCTTGTCTCAGTGAGGTAGCGGTGTCCTCCAAGCTCTTCGATGTCTTCTCCTGCCGTCTTTTCCTATCCTCTGCGATAGGCGTCCAATCACAGCGCCTGTCGTTTCAGCCAATCAGGTGACAGACCCAAGCACCTGATTGGCTGAGAGGCGCCTCAGTGTTAGGAAAGCTAATATTCATATTGCTAACACAAAGCTAAGTGAATGGCAAGCGCGCAGCATGGCGCCCGCTATTCAAAATGTTTTCAATAGCGTATGGCTCTAATCAGGTGCTTCCAAAAAAATACCCTACCGCTGTAATTCAGGTGCCCGGCGCCTGAAAAGGTTTTCATGTAATGCATGAATCTATCTATTGGTGATAGACAGGTGGCAGGAGAGAGGGGGCACCACCACTGGTGTTATCTTAGTAACAGGCCAGCCGTATAGTCACAATGGACTAGAATAAGTCTTTAAAGAGAAGTTTGGATTTTTTTTTTAACAATACTTACCTAGGTGGATGCAGCATCCGATGCTGCATCTGTCCCCCGCTGGCTCTAAGACTGAGAACTGAGCGATCAAACACAGCAGATCACTCAATTTTCTTTGCCGCTCTGAGCAGAAAGCAGTTACTGACTGTCTGCTCTGCCCCTCCAGCGTTTACTGGAGTGTCATACGATCAGTCATTTCTCCCCCTGAAAGAACCGGGAGCTGTGTGTTTACACACACAGCTCCCGGTTCTCGCTCTGTAACGAGGCACTCACATCGGCACCAAGGGCGAGCAAGGGCCCCCAGTAGCCGCAATGCAAAATCACGTTATACTACGTGATTTTGCGCAGCCGAGCCGACCTGCCGCCGTAAAACTACGGTGGGCGGTCGGCAAACGGTTAAAACTCAGTAGCTACAATATTTGCAGCTGCTAACTTAAATTTTTTGGGGGGGAAGACTGAAGCTCCTCTTTAACCAGAGTTAAATATTGTCCCTGCTATAGGTGTAGGCCATTTATATCCATCAGCTTAAGGTGACCATGTTTTTAAAATGAAATCTGGTGACATATTTTTTTTTATACTAGTAATGGTGGCAATCAGCGACTCTCTGCCCATTGCCCCCGCCGCCCGCCTCACAGTCTGTCAAGTCTTCATCTTTGGTCCCCGCCTACTACTACTGGGGGGGAGCGGAGGGAGATCACTCCGCCAGGGAAGGCAAGGAGATAAGCAGGCAGGCAGCTGGCCAGGGCTTGAGCCAAGGCAGAAGAACATGCAACAAGTGGAGCTGGATGGACATGAACTTGAAACTGAAGAAATATTCCCTCCGCTCCGACCAGCACATGATCATCAGAATGGGGCACAGATAATGGAAAGAAATAGACCCCCCCCCCCCTAAGCTAGTAGGAGCGACAGAGCGGGGGGGTGTAATTCAGAATTATTTTTTTAAATTCTGCACTGACTGTCCTTGAAATTGCCCCAGCCCCTGTTCAAATCCAAACTGGGGACGGACTTAGTCCAGGGAGGGACAGTGTCCTCAATCTGGGGTCTGTCCCCGGAAACCGGGGATGTCTGGTCACACTAGCCTAGCTGTTACTCTTCACCATCACAGGAGTGAGCTCTCTGATTCAAACCCCCTTCGTGTGCTCTTTCTCTCAGCATCAGCATTTGAGAACTTACTCCTGTGATGGGGAAAGTGAACAGGGTACAGTTACAGCTAGGAGTCTTTTAGCAACATCCTAGAAGATTTCCAGTCAGGCTTTATGAGGTACTGTATGTAAATGGCCTACATCTACAGCAGGGGTGTCCAAACTTTTTTCAAAGAGGGCCAGATTTCATGAAGTGAACATGCGTGAGGGTCGACCATTTTGCCTGACATTCTTTAAAATTCAGTCTAAGTGTGTTAGTTCAAGCTCTAATACACGGCCCAACAAGAATTCTCTTGCCTTTGTGGCTGTGTGTGAGTAAAGAGATGAGCTCAGGCGTATTATTTGTATATACCGTATTTATTGGCGTATAACACGCGCCTTAATTTTAAGAGGAAAGTTTCAGGAAAAAAAAAAGACATACAATTTTAAATAAAGAACTGTGAAGCAAAATAAGGGTCAGTGCCGATCTGCAGACCATTGCCAGGAATGCAGCACCCACCATTGCCAGGAATGCAGCACCCACCATTGCCAGGAATGCAGCCTGATGGAGGGGGCAGGACGAATGCCAAAAAATTACATACAGGAGAATCTCCTGTTTACACAGCGGCCTCTTTAATAGAAAGTCCCGCCTCCTTTAATGAGCAGAACGGTCGTCCAATGGCAGCGCAGGAGACGGGACTTCCTATTACAGAGCCCGCCCGTAAACAGGAAATTCTCCTCATGTATGTATGACACTCGTCCCACCTCCTCCCTGTCGCCTCCAAGGCAGCCAGCAGTTATATCTTTTGTGGCCCCGGCGCTGGGAGATCGTCGGGGGCCACAAAAGATAAATGTGTCCAAATAACCAGATGGGCCGGTCAAAACCAGAATGCGGGCCGCGATTGGCCCCCGGGCCGGACTTTGGACATGCCTGATCTACAGCAATGGCAATGGCATTATTCAACTTTGGCTGCACAGTTTGTTTTTATATACAGACGCCCCTTATATGCATAGGAAGATTTTTGGTAAATGTGAACTCGTTAATTATACAACTCCCAATCTACATACTTGTTATCTAATTTAATAACTTATACAGTAGAGAAGCCATGGCATCAGTAGGTCCTCCAGGGACCTAGCACACATAACTTTTTACTACACGTTTCCTTTAAGACTGCTTTAATGCTTTGCTTATTTTTATTTAATAAGTCTGATAGTCGCAAGCCCCAACATCCTTAAGTACTTACGATTTCTATCAATCGTCAGGAGTGGTATAAAATTATGTCTTCACTCGGCAAGAAAACATTTCCTCTATCTCTCCTTTTGAAGATTGCCTGCAGCGTGGAACTATCATGCCATCCAATCACACAGACTGGTACATGGCTGCAGGAATGTGCGAGGAAAGATTATACTCAAATTTCAAGACTGATTGGATTTATGAAATTCTGTCTTCGGTAGCTGCGAGCCGTCATTTGTTGAGGGCGCAAGTGAAAATTTTGTCTTATCAGATATTGAAACTTCTCCAACAGCCGAACCAGCATGACAGTGCCATGGAAAAGTGTAGGTGCGTCTCCTAGTGACATTTTGCCGGTGATAAGATACAGCGAAATGCTCACATGAAAAGACATGTTTAATGTAAAGGAGACACTTCAGTCAAAAAGGAAGGACCACCATGCAGGCCATTATAATGGCTGTTACCTTCCTTTAAAATATTTCCTGTTCAGCCTTCTTGTGACGTATTGCAGTCTCTGCCTAATGCCTCGTGCACACAACTGTTTTTTTCGGCAGGAAAAAAACGAAATTTTTCCCGACGGGATTCCTCTCAAGCCTACCTTGCACAGGCCCGTCGGAATCCGACAGGCAAAGCAAGCATTTGCCTGGGGCCCCCGAGCTGGCCAGGGGCCCCAGCAGGGAGGGCCCTGGCCGCACCGCTGCGTCCTCCTGCAGGCCAGTCGGCCGTGTACCATAACCGCGCGGTACAGGAGAATCAGGTTCCTGTTCCCGGCCGGACTGACAGGAAGTGCACACACTGAGTGTTCACTTCCTTTCAGTCCAGCCCCGGGAACAGCAAACTGAATCTCCTGTACCGCGCGGTTATGGTACACGGCCGGCCGGACTGCAGGAGGACGCAGCGATGCGGCAAGGGCCCTCCCTGCTGGGGCCCCTGTGCGGACACCAACATTTTGCCGGCGTGTGAGGCGGAGGATAGAGGTAAGACGCCAAGCCAAACCCCCCCTCCCCCGCTTCTCAACTTGAAATGTCACTTTTTTTTTTTTTGCTTGGGGCCCCCAAATGTCTTTGAACGGCCCTGACCTTGCATACACACGTTCAGGCCAAATACCGCCCGTCCAAAGCGTGGTGACGTACACCACGTACGACGGAACTATAAAGGGGAAGTTCCATTCAAACGGGGCCACCGTTTGGGCTGCTTTTGCTAATCCTCGTGTTAGTAAAAGTTTGGTGAGAGATGATTTGCACTTTTCCGTTTTAGTGCTTTTCAGTCCGTTACAGCGTGACGAATGTGATCTCCATTCCAAACGCTAGTTTTACCAGAATGAGCGTTCCCGTCTCATACTTGATTCTGAGCATGCAAGTTTTTTTCCCCTTGGGAAAGCATACGCTGGGAAAAGGTCCACCGGGAATCCCGGCAGGAAAAAACAAAACATGTTCTCTTTTTTTTTCTCGCAGTTGTCTCGTCGAGAAAACTGCGATGGAGCATATACACTGACAGTTTTCCCGGCCAAAAGCTGTCATGGCAGTTTTCCCGACGGGAAAACCGGTTGTGTTACTCTGCACAGAGATTTTCTAGTGTGCCAGGCAACAATCTAAGCGCGTGAAAACTAAGAATGGATTTTTTTCTGGGGCAGGTTAACTTTGTAGGTAACCCTTTACACCAGTGGTCTCAAAGTACCGGCCCGCGGGCCATTTGCGGCCCGCGGACCAGTTATAAATGACCCGCAGGCAGGGTGGAAGTGAGGGGAGCAATCTGGTGGTGAGCCGTTGGTATTACAAGTTATTACCACCAGATGTGAGCTGGCACCCTCTGGTGGTGGCCGTTGGTATTACAAGTTAAGCATTACAAGTTAAACAGCAATTCTAATGTCATTTTACACTATTTTCACTGCCATATTCTTCCCTCTAATTAGAACCCCCAAACATTATATATATATTTTTATCCTACCACCCTAGAGAATAAAATAGAGATCATTGCAATACTTTCTGTTACGCCGTATTTTTGCGCAGCGGTCTTACAAGCGCACTTTTTTGGGAAAAAATTACACTTTTTTTAATTAAAAAATAAGACAACGGTAAAGTTATCCCTATTTTTTTTTAATATTATGAAAGATAATGTTACGCCGAGTAAATTCATACCCAACATGTCACGCTTCAAAATTGCGTCCGCTTGTGGAATGCCGACAAACTTTTTTACCCTTTAAAATCTTCATAGGCGACGTTTAAAAAAATCTACAGGTTGCATGTTTTAAGTTACAGAGGAGCTAGAATTATTGCTCTCACTCTACCAATCGCGGCGATACCTCACGTGTGGTTTGAACACCGTTTACATATGCGGGCACTGCTCACGTATGTGTTCGCTTCTGCGCGCAAGCTCGTCGGGACGGGGTGCGTTTTCTGGCTCCTAACTTTTTTAGCTGGCTCCTAGATTCCAAGCAAATTTGTCAAACCCTGACTAACACCAGTGCTGGTGGTAATAATGCGCTCACTGACACCAGTGCTGGTGGTAATAATGCGCTCGCTGACACCAGTGCTGGTGGTAATAATGCGCTCGCTGACACCAGTGCTGGGGGTTAATAATGTGTTCGCTGACACCAGTACTGTTGTTTTTGAAGTTTGAAAGTTTGCATGCAGCCCCCCATGGCATATGAAAACTTGTCTTGTGGCCCTCAGGTAATTTGAGTTTGAGACCCCTGCTTTACACACATACCTCACAACTTTTTGAGATAGGAATGAGGGAATGATTAGAAAAAGTACAGTAAAACCTTGGATTGAGAGCATAATTTGTTGTAGAAACATGTTTTCAATCCAAAGCGAATTTGATCATAAGAAATAATGGAAACTCAAATGATTCGTTCTAAAACCATTTATTCATAAGTCCTTCAGTTTATAGTCCATAAAATGTCCATCCACTAATGGAAGCCTCCACAAGGGGATTAGAAGCAAAATCCAGCAGGAGCTACAGAGTATAAAAGAGAAGAGAGGCGCCTCTAAGTGTAGCAATATGTTTCTAAATGTTGTACCTTCATGTAATGTAACCATATTGCTACATTTATGCCGCGTACACACGGTCGTTTTTCGGCATGAAAAAAATTGTAATTTTTCAGCATGTCCAAAAAAACGAAATTTTTCCAACTTCATCATTAAAAACACACCATCGTTTTTGAAAAATGATGAACAAAGCGCGGTGACGTACAACACGTACGACGGCACTCTGAAGGGGAAGTTCTATTCGCCTTTGGGCTGCTTTTAGCTGATTCCGTGTTAGTAAAAGACGATTTGCGCTTTTCTGTCTGTTACAGCGTGATGAACGTGCTTACTCCATTATGAACGGTAGTTTTACCAGAACGAGCGCTCTCGTCTCATAACTCGCTTCTGGGCATGCGCGGGTTTAAAACGTTGTTTTAGCCCACACACGATCATTTTTTACAACCCGAAAAACAACATTTTCAGAAGCCGAAAAACAATGTGAAGCCCACACACGATGATTTTAAATGACGTTTTTAAAAATGACATTTTTTTTAATGCCGAAAGACGACCGTGTGTACGCGGCATCAGAGGCGCCTCTCTTCTTTTTTAAAACAATTAAACAATTTTGCTTGTCTTGCAAAATGCTCTCAAACCAAGTTACTCTCAAACCAAGGTTTTACTGTATATAGGTATAGGACACCCCCCTTTGCACACCCCCTTAAAGGAAAATTATAAAAAAAAAAAAGACCCACAAGTGCTTTTTGTTACTATTAATATTCCTTTATACTGCCTTTTGAAATTTACAAATGCAATAATTTAGAAATTGGATGAAAGGTTTAGCACTGGGAAACACTTTGAAATACAAATGGTGCATTTTATATACAACTATAAACATCAGACCAAAATGATGGACAAATGAGGAGGAAAAAGGGACTTTGTTCCAAATCAGGGACAGTTGGACGCTATGCACCATGTGAATTAAGAAAAACGTGCACCATTCACAGTATCTGCTATAGCAATCTCTGATCCTTAAATATCTGTGACACTCACTGCCACACACAGACAGGAATGTAACAGAATTGTAAAAACAGTAGCTTTCTTCACAAAGGCAATAATAAGCTCTTTAATTTCTGATTCAGAGAATTAGAGATCATTGGCAATTTTAAATGATTGTTTTATTGATGTAAGATTGTTAGATGCCATTAGAGCAGTTGTTATCAACGTATTAGCTAAAAGGGGCCTCAAGTGCTCAAATGCAGCTTCCAACATTACCAAAGGGCCGTAGGCAATGTTCAATAAAGGTAATGTTTGAAAGGACTGTCAGAAACGGCAGACCTAAGGCTGCATTCACACCTGAGCGTAGCGTTTTTGGTTGTTTTTTCCGGCGTTTTGTCGCGCGTATTCACACGTATTCGCGCGTTTGCATACAGCGTTTTTGAACTTCAACGTTTATTATTTTAGCCAATAGAAAAAATGATCATCTCTTTTATCACTTGTTGCTATGTTTGTAGATTTTGTTATCTTCTGCCTGGGTGAAATGTTTTATTTCACAAAACAGAATAAAGCGACAAAACGCCCGTAGAAACGCTCATTGTCGCGCTAGATGCTTGAATCGAGCGTTTCCATTACTTTCTATGGGAATACAAACGTTCTAAAATGCCCAAATCTGCCCAATTTGCGCGGAACTTGTTTGAGCTTCAGGCGTTCGGCTTCAGGCGTTTTGGAGTGGAGATGTGAACCATCTCCATAGAGAATAATGTATTTTTTCCCCTCTAGCGTTTTGGAGCTTCATGCTTCAGGCGACAAAACGCTCAGGTGTGAATGCGGCCTAATAGAAGAAACGAGGGTCAGTGAGGTCATGCTACATTTTTGGCTGGTCATATGCTACAGAAGACAATACAAAGCTGGGTACATGAGGCTAGTAGAGATCAATGCTATAAGCCCTAATCAATGTTCCCACTACAGACTGCTGAGGTCCGAGGACCGCACATCATATACCAGGTTGGGCACCAGGGTGTTAGATGCTTATTGCTAGTGGGCATTTGCTAGTACACTCAATAGTCCTAATGAGCCCACCTCCTCCCCCCCCCCCCCCCCCCATACTTCCTGTACTGACGTTAACCCCTTAGAAAAAAACACAGCCTGCCATTCACAAGGCAAAGGATCGTCACAGAACCATAGCGGTCATATGACCCCATGCACACTTTCAAAAAAGGCATATATACGGTACATGGCTTTTTGGGGAATTTAAAACATTAAAATGTGAAAGCTGTGTTAAAGGCGCCATTCCAGCTGTTGTTGATATCTTGCCTTTCCACCTACTAAAGGAAACATATTTCAAGAGAATACGTAGGCTGCCATTTCTGACCCATCATTCTGCTAAAAAGGCTGATTGCCTAACTGTTGTTTAAATTTGCATATGTAGCTCCCTTCTAGATAGGTGCTAGGTTTAAATAGATAGAATTAGTATGTATTTTAATAGGCAAATTTAGTTGCCACTCTATAGTGGCTGTAATTGTTAGGTAAAATCACAGTTTGCTCACTGTACTTGGTGTAGCTGTGATCAATTATTTTAGTCTGTTCAGTCTGGCTAATCCCAGAGAGTCAAACTCTGATTGCATCCTGGGAGACTGCATATATTCTGTAAGCACACCTTGGGGTCTTCTTCTGGAGAGGATTGGTTCAGCATGGAGGACACACTGTTCTCTCAAGCAATGCTGCTATGTCTGCTGTCGTGAGGTTTCAGGTGGGCAACCTGAGTGCCTGGATGCTGAGACCCTGGAACTAAAGAGAGCTGATTGAGGGGGGATGTCTACTGAGATCTGGACTGGTATCACCGGAGTAAGGTGTCGCTTGGAGGTTGGAAGGAGGCGCCCAACTGTTCCTTGGGCCTTGTGTGATTATAGATACTTCCAAAAGATCTTGGGGATCTTTGTTTTTTTGCCACACCTCTGGTACGAGAGAAAGTCAGCTGTGGGTCTAGATAAAGGGGACACCGGCTGGTGTCCTGAAGAGATTTGTCCAGCTAAACTCTTAAGGCGTCAGCATACCAAGACATTTTGGACAATTTCATGCTCCCAACTTTGTGGGAACAGTTTGGGGATGACCCCTTCCTGTTCCAACATGACTGTGCACTAGTGCACAAAGCAAGGTCCATAAAGACATGGATGAGAGAGTTTGGGGTGGAGGAACTTGCCTGTCCTGACCTCAACCCGATAGAACACCTTTGGGATGAATTAGAGCAGAGACTGCTAGCTGCTAGCCATGCTGTGATGGAAGATACTAAAATGAATATGTTTGTGTTATGCCATTTCTTTTATATACCCACTGAAGTGTTGTTTTTCTTTTCTTATATCGTTTATTTGTTTTATCTTCTTTTATTTCTTGATCTATATAAGATATGAATACATATGTATGAACTTTTGTGCCTTGTGACAAGAAGAACGTGTAACAGGAAAAGACCCTTATATGGACTGACCTATATGAACTGACCTATCAGTGTGCTCATGTGTATGATGTCATGTTGTCTTTAAAAAAGCCAATAAATGGGTTCGGTCTTTCTCTCTGACGCTGGACACAGAAAGAAACAGATCTGTATGCTTTCATAATTTGGGTCAACAACAGAATGGGTTTTGCCCTGAAATTGTGTCAGGGGTCTCAATCTATTTCAATGCTTTCTCGTCCACAACAGTGCCTGACCTCACAAATGCACTTCTAGAAGACTAACCAAAAATTCCCATAGACACACTCCTAAACCTTGTGGGCAGCCTTCCCAGAAGAGTTGGAGCTGTTATAGCTGCAATGGGTGGGCCAACTCAATATTGAAACCTACGGACTAAGACTGGGATGCCATTAAAATTCACGTGCGTTTAAAGGCAGTCGCCCCACTACTTTTGGTAATATAGTGTATGTCTAAAAAATGTTTGGCTCCCCCTTTCATAGACAAGTTTGTGCTTGTCCATTGCCTTTCACTAACGTTCAGCCTTACTTTTTCACATTTATCTCCAACATTCTCCTGGGGACATCTGGCACTTTCCTTCCTCTAAACACCCCTGACTTTAGCCTATGTGTCCCTGCACACACAGGCATTTAGAGGGGTTTAGAGGCAGGAACATTTGAAGACAGGAAAAAAAAACACTGCTAGTGAATTCTATGAGCAGCAGCGATTTGGCAGTAAAAAAAGCTTGATGTCTGTAAACGCATATAAACGCTTGGCGCTTACATACTTTTACAAGTGTCAAGCTTTTTTTCTGCCAAAATGCCACTGCCAAGAGGAAAGATGTCTAGGAGAGATAGAACAACCTCCAGTGTGCATGAGACCCTATAGTCATAAACAGTCACAAGCTGGCATGTATGGAATCTACTTCTACACAGCCCAATAGGATAAAAAAATTACCCTCACCAACACCATGGACATTATTTTGTCTAGAACACTTTCCACTTCCCAGCTGTTGCGTTTGGCATGTTCTGGGGGGACCAGGACATTACTGGAAAAGGTCAAGGCTAAAAAAAGTGCCTCCCATTATGCAACATCTGTACTATTTAAAAGTCATTAGAAAAGCTTGTGATTTCCTGTTTATCTAACGCGGAATACAGAGAACATGCATCACAATGCACAAGAGAGACTAAGAAATGAATCTGCTATACCACATTAAAGACGTCAGTGCTGAAAGTGCCAAGGGTGTTGGAATGATGATAGCAGGACCAGACAAAAAAAAAAAAATCACTGTGGTCATTATTGTGATTAACCTTTATTAGTCATTGAATGACTTACAATAAAACTTTGAGAGTTAATCAGCAATCATTTAGGAAAAATAACGGAAAATATGATTTTCCAGGCAGCCTAAAAATTTCACTAGGACGTTGTTTAAAGGGACATAACACTCGAAATGGATGCTTAACATGGAACTTAATTGTCTTTAAGGTAAGTGAAAACCTGGCCAAGGTACGTAAAAATCTCCTGTCAGACGTTTCTCACTTGAACAAGTGGTCAAACTGAAACAAACAGGAGGGCTAATGCCGCGTACACACGATCATTTTTCGGCTCGTAAAAAACGAATAGGTAGATTCAGGTAGGGGCGCGCTAATTTGCGGCGGCGTAGCCTAGCGTGTTTACACTACGCCGCCTTAAGTAAGAGAGGCAAGTACATGATTCACAAAGTACTTGCCTCCTTACTTAGGGTGGCGTAGTGAAAATGCGGCGGGCGTAAGGGCGCCTAATTCAAATGGGTTAGGGGGGGCGTGTTTAATGGCAATGAGGCTTGACCTCACGTTTTTGAAGTTTTTTTGTCACTGCGCATGCGCTGGCCGACTACATTTCCCAGTGTGCATTGCGGTTACGTACGCCGCACGGGCCTATTGATTTCGACGTGGACGTAAACGACGTAAATCCCGATTCGCGGACGACTTACGCAAACGACGTTAAAATTTCGAATCTCGCGGCGGGAACGGCGGCCATACTTTAACATTGTTATTCCACCTAATAGGTGGAATAACTTTAGGCCTGTAAAGGCCTTACGGAAACGGCGTAAATCCACTGCGGCGGCCGGGCGTACGTTCGTGAATCGGCGTAGAAACTAATTTACATATTCTACGCCGGCCGCAATGGAAGCGCCACCTATCGGCCATCCGAAAAATTGCAATCTAAGATAGGACGGCGCAAGCCGTCGTATCTTAGATATGTTTAAGCGTATCTCTGTTTGAGCATACGCTTAAACATAGGTCGGCGTAGATTCTGAGTTAGGTCGACTTATCTACTGATAAGTCGGCCTAACTCTACCTGAATCTACCTATAAGTTTTTCAGCCTCTAAAAAAAAACGAAGTTTTTTCCAACTTCATTATTAAAACGACGTTGCCCACACACGATCGTTAAAAAAAAAAAATGCTCTAGCAAAGCGCGGTGACGTACAACATGTAAGGCAGCACTATAAAGGGGAAGTTCCATGCGGATAACGCCACCCTTGGGGCTGCTTTAGCTGATTCCGTGTTAGTAAAAGACGATTCGCGCTTTTCTGTCTGTTGCAGCGTGATGAATGTGCTTACTCCATTACGAACGCTAGTTTTACCAGAACGAGCGCTCCCGTCTTATAACTTGCTTCTAAGCATGCGCAGGTTTTTCACGTCGTTTAAGCCCACACACAATCATTTTTTTACAACCCGAAAAACTTCATCATTTAAAAAATGCAGTATGTTCGAATTTTTTTTTTGCCGTTTTTCAGAACCCGAAAAATAATGTGATGCCCACACACAATAAATTTAAATGACATTTTCACTTCAAATCATCTAAATTCCTGCACCTTTACACCTCATATTAGTCCCAATCCTTCAGACCTCAGATCCATCCCAATTCTTGCACCCTTAGGCCTCAAATCAGCCCCTATTCCTGCACCTTCAAACCCCAGATCACCCTAGTTCCTGCACCTCCACGCCTTAGATTAGCTCCATTTCCTTCACCTTCACACCTCAGATCACCCTAATTCCTGCACCATCACGCGCCAGATCACCCCCAATTCCTTCACCTTCACACCTCAGATTAGTTCCAATTCCTGCACCATCAGACCTCAGATCAATCAAAATTCTTGTACCTTCAGCCCAGGTTCACACTGGGTACGATTTGGTACGATTTGAGATGCGATTTCACATGTCAAATCGCATCTCAAATCGGCGGCATTTGCCGGCAATTGTCGGCAATGGCACTGTCCTAATCGGTGCGACGCCGCATCTGCGGGCTGCATCGATTTCAAAAAGTAGTTCCTGTACTACTTTTTGCGATTTCGGGACGCGATTTACATTGAACCCTGCACAGATGTCTCTTAAATCGCGGCAAAATTTTACCGCGATTTTGAATTCGCAGCAGTGTGAACCTAGCCTCAGGCCTCAAATCAGCCCAATTCCTTGTTTACTGAATAGTAGTAGGGGTCACCTCTGACATGTTTCAAAACAAAAAACACGTCAGAGGTCATCTATACTAATTAAAAAAGGTCACAGACAATTTTTAGCATGCTATGGTATGCTGGCAGCTCATTAATTTCAATGGGCTGCCTTAATGCAATGCACATTATGCACAACATAGTCCAGAGTAAAGCACCCCAAAAACAGAAGGTAACCCTCACACACAAATGTAAAAAAGTCTTATTAGCTTTCTCGTTTGATAGTAATAATGGCTACGGATCCTATTTATACTTAGAGAATCAGTATAAATAATAAAAAAAAAACACAAATTTGAGTTAGAACTGTCTGACATTCGGTGAAGAATAGAAATACTATATGTTTCTGGACATAGAGCACTGTCAATATAGTGAAAAAACTGTTCCTTAAGGCAAGGAACCCAGTAGGCTAATATAGTGACAGAAAAGCGTGGACAGATTTTACAAAACAACTGTTTGTTTATTAAAGCGGGGGTTCACGCTATAACAGATTTCTAACACTACATCCAGCCCAGTTTTGCAAATAAAATTACACTGACATTTTTTTTTCTTTCGCTGTAGATAGCGTTTATCCTTAGAATTCACCGCGGCTTCCGGGTAGGGAATCCCGCGGGAGTGGGCGTTCCTATTGAAATGCCAATTGATTGACATGCTAAACGACGGCGCATACAGTGCGTCATGACTTCCCAAAAGAAGCTTGGGTCGGCTCGGCTCTATTCGGCGCCGGTGCGCAGGCGCTGAATGGAGCCGAACCGAGCTTTTCCCTACCCGTAAGCCGCGGTGAATTCTAACGATAAAGGCTATCTACGGCAAAAAAAAAAAAAGGTCAGTGTAATTTTATTTGCAGAACTGGGCTGGATGTAGTGTTAGAAATTTTTTATAGGGCGAACCCCCGCTTTAAGGTCAAAAACATACCAATTAAAGTCAACAAAGTGCAAAACACCTAGGATGGGTACATCTAGGACCACTTATGCATGGCATGACAAGCATGCTCTATGGACAAAAACAAAAACAATGACACAGAACACATAAATACAATAACCGGATGGCGAGTACACTGCCCCACGTAGCACCACCACGGCAATAGCCGTATCACACAGTACCAAGTCAATCAAGGTGGTTCTAGCAACTGTCAGCCCCTTGGAGGCTCGAGCTGGGGGAGGGCAGGGGAAGTGGGGGCAGTCAGCCAGCTGGTAGATGTAAAACAATGTTGTATGCTGGAACAATAGGTTCCACTAGCCAGATAGAGAACTAGTCCATCACTGATGCACGATTCCGATGCAATAGATTGGGCGTCTGGTCCTATTCCAAAGAAAAGTCAATAGCATACAATTTGCCGGTAAGACTGATGTAACGGACCATCTTCTAAAATATTATAAAGGATGAGGTACCCCCATAGCCCATACAACCACCCCAAAAAAAACATACAATCGGCCCTTGAGGATGCAGTGGATCCAGTGGAAGACATTGGCAGTAGCAGTACTTTACCACTCCTACACGTGTCTCAAGTCTCCTGCCAACGACAGATGTCTCCATGAGGAGCTGTAGTAGCCGACCCACCAGTATCCCCAAGACCTGTTACTGTGTTCTCTGCCTGTAGGATCCGGTTCTGCCGGCATGCATGGGTTCAACCGCTGAATCTGCACAGAGCCAGAAAAATCGGTCAATATAGTGTAAGTAGATAGATTGTTCCATGTCCCTACACTGAAAAAATGGGGATTATAATGTGTTTTTAATGAAAATATAGGTTTGATAAACATTTGTGGAACTTTAAAGATTTTCAACAACTCCTTTATTCTATAGGCTTTCAGAAAATAGCTTGTGTTGCAATATTCACCTTCAATCCAGAGATTTCATCTGCAATATTTTTATTTTCTGCCACTAATGTCATCAGTCTGATGTCCAGCAACATTAAACCCACTTCTCCTTAGCAGAGGTCATCCTAGACCCCAGCCTATGACTGGACAGTGAAAGTAGAAGCAGCACAGCGATTAACTCATCTCTGTGTCACTTTAAGCTCTTCTCCTATATCAGCATGCTTCTTGTTAGCACATGAACTGACTGGCTCTTTGTGCTGTTCTGCCTTTCACACTGACGGGATTCCTGGCAAGCTTGCCGTGCATACAGATGGCCATTCAAAAGAACCGCCTTTCTTTTGAATGGCGGTTCGCAGTGACGTCATCGACTACGACAAGCCAGCGCTCGTCACATTCGATGCCGTCGCCGCCGTCTTGCTACACCCCACACTAAACTTGTATGCTACCGCACATGCGTCAAACTCTTATCGAGCATGTGCGGGTTTCCAATGGAACAGGTAAGCATACAGACGACCGGTTTTCTCGGCAGGAAACACTCTGCCCCATAGCAAAATGTTGTATGGGGCCCCCCAGAGCCGCCCTAGTGTCAATGCAGCATGACCTGTGCCCCATACAGCGTGACCTGTGCTTTATACAGGGTGACCTGTGCCCCATACAGCGTGACCTGTGCCCCATACAGCGTGACCTGTGCCCTATGCAGCGTGACCTGTGCCCCATGCAGCATGACCTGTGCCCAATGCAGCGTGACCTGTGCCCCATACAGCGTGACCTGTGCCCCATACAGCGTGACCTGTGCCCCATACAGCGTTGCCCGTGCCCAATACAGCCTGGCCTGCCTGTGTCCAATACAGCCTGGCCTGCCTGTGCCCCATACAGCGTGACCTGTGCCCAATACAGCATTGCCTGTGCCCAATGTGGCATGACCTGTGCCCAATACAGCGTTGCCTGTGCCCAATACAGCCTGGCTTGCCTGTGCCCAATACAGTCTGAACTGCCTGTGCCCCATACAGCGTGACCTGTGCCCAATACAGCATTGCCTGTGCCCAATACAGCCTGGCCTGCCTGTGCCCAATACAGCATCACCTGTGCAGAGGAAGAGGCAAGCCGGCCGGATCAGCAGAGAGCGGGATTTCCCGCTGTAATAGCTTTCATTTGAATTTCCCGTCTTCCCGGGGCTCATCGTCACATAGCCCCACCTCTTAGCCCAACGCCTTTGATGACGTCACATGTCCGACACTGGACCGGCGTTCTGTCGATCAAAGGTGCCGGACCAAGAGGTGGAGCTATGTGACATGAGCCCCGGGAACACTGGAAGTTCTAATGAAAGCTATTACAGCGGGCAATTCCGCTCTCTGCTGATACGGACAGCTCGCCTCTTCCTCTCCTCTCTCTTCCCTTCACCGGGCCCCCCTGATCCTCACTCGGCTGCGGGCCCCATAGCGTCCGCGTGGGTCGCTATGGCGGTAGTTCCACCACTGCTGCCAGGAATCCCAACGGAAAATAGAGAGCAGGTTCTCTATTTTTTCCGGTCAGTTTTCCTGTCGGGAAAACTGCTAGGGAGCATACACACGGCCGGGTTTCCCGGCCAAATACTTTCCTGCCAGGAAAACTGGTCGTGTGTACGAGGCTTAAGAGGTTGATACCAGGTCACATTCAAGTACTTACACTGCCTGCATTTAGCAAATACGTTTTAATAATGTATTAATGGTTACAATGAATTTGTTTATTTTATCTGTCTGGATTTCAGCTTTAAATAATTCCCTTTGTGCAAAATTTGACTTTGGAACACAGGTGGCAAGAGATTGTAAAAACCAAGTATAATAATAAGACAATCATTGTGTTCTTTCAATTTACAATGTGTTATCCCTCTTGGTTTGCGTGCTGTAACAGATTTGACAGACAGATGATTGAACACAAAGGAAGCAAGCAGTTCATGGCTGGAGCTATGCAACCCGTGAACAATCCCTCGAAGGACAAGTGCACAGGCCACCAGGAGAGCAGCACCTGCGTAGGAAGCAGGATCACACTACTAAGCCAGAACACCAGACAGGCAATTAATGAAACATCCGGGAGGCGAGAGGATTGGATAATCTTATCACCAGATGCCTGTTTCAAAGTGCATGAGAACAGTGAGAAAAAAATAATTGAGTGATGGTGAATTGATTCTTTATAAAAGAACTGTCATTTCTGAATGCTATAGCTTATATCACAAATGCTCGCTTATATGAGTTGGCTTTAAAGAATATACTATATGTATTTATTTTATTTCTCAGAATGGTTCCTCCCAAGCCATTTTTAACCACTTAAGACCCGGACCTTTATGCAGGTAAAGGACCTGGCCAGTTTTTGCGATTCGGCACTGCGTCGCTTTAACTGACAATTGCGCGGCCATGCGACGTGGCTCCCAAACAAAATTGGCGTCCTTTTTTTCCCATAAATAGAGCTTTCTTTTGGTGGTATTTGATCACCTCTGCGGTTTTTATTTTTTGCGCTATAAACAAAAATAGAGCGACAATTTTGAAAAAAAATATATTTTTTACTACTTGCTATAATAAATATCCCCAAAAAAGATATAAAAAAACATTTTTTTTTCTCAGTTTAGGCCGTTACGTAATCTTCTACCTATTTTGGGTAAAAATTATAGCAAAAAGCATTTATCGATTGGTTTGCGCAAAATTTATAGCGTTTACAAAATAGGAGATCGTTTTATTGCATTTTTATTAATATTTTTTTTTTTACTACTAATGGCAGCGATCAGCGATTTTTTTCATGACCGCGACATTATGGCGGACACATCGGACAATTTTGACACATTTTTGGGACCATTGTCATTTTCACAGCAAAAAATGCTATAAAAATGCATTGGTACTGGGTGAAACTCCTGCGCTGTCGTGGATAAGTGTGGGAATAGTGGGGTGGCAAAGGGGAGGGAGAAGGTTAAACTAAGGGTGGGGAACTGCAGCAAACAAAAGGGGAGTCTTTCCAATGAAGGACAAAAAATAGATGCAATAATGGAAGGTGTCTGCGCTGTGCTTAAACTAGTGAAAAAATGGACAAGGGAACGGTGGTGGTGGAAAAGGGGAGGGAGGGGGGTGTTCAAACGTGTACAAATACAGCAAAAAATAAATTACACAAGGGTGAAATGGATCCTAATTGGACCGGGTGATAAACCACAAAAAAGACAATGAATGAGTGAAAGGAGTGATCGACCTAATGTGTCCACAAATAAATACAGTTGGAATGAGTGAAAACCCAAAACAATGTGGTTCACAGTGAGGTGAAAAAGTGAAAAAAATGACTTAGAAAAAAGCAAAAGGAAAAATGCCAAGATCCAGTCAGTGGAGGAGTGCAACCCAATCCTAGGATCGTGCAACCCACACCGTAGAGTGAAGTAAACAGCTTACCTCCTGGTTGTTACTCACACATGAGACGAATTGCTGATACTTCTAGTAGGTTAGGTGTCCTCTTAAATAGATCACAGTTTTGGACCATACATGTGAAGAAAAAATGAATGTATCTTGTGGGTAGACCTCCTGTCACTCAAAGGGCAGAAAAAGGGGGATACTCAAGGATGCAGTGTGTGGGAGTACACTTACACAACTCACACTGTGTTAAAAGGAAAAGTGCCTGTCTCCACGAGCGCCGCGCTCGTATCCCGATCCTCTCACTGTCAGCACTCAACACTCAGCTCCTCAGGGATCCATAGAAGCGGCCGTTCATGGTTGAATAAGGGAGCAGAGAGGGGAGAGGAGAAGGAGAGGGAGAGAGGGCGTGTCGCGTGAGACGGCACAGCACAACAAAACTTTAATGACCGGTAAAAATAAAAAACTCACAGTAAGCAGGGAAACTACGGTCGCATCTCCTACGAGCACCGCACTCGTCTGCTGTCCGTTAGGATATTGCTTCCGATCAGTACTCTAGTGTTCCCGACGCGTGTTCGTCACATCACGTGACTTCATCAGGGGATGGTTACTAGAGTAATGTGTTGTCTTTAAATATGGTCTGGGTGATGGGTGATTAGGAATAGCGGCGGCCATTTTGTCGGAGTCAGTATACATATCTGACAAGTATCGAATCTGCGCCATCTTTCCTGTGTCATACAAAGCCTGTGCAATGCTGTGAAACGGGACCGATGGTCATCAGACTCGTACAGACATGCACAGTGCGAGTACCATATTTCCAGGGCCATCAGAAAAAAGTGTATATAAGAGGGCATAAAAATACAAGAGGGCATAAAAATAAAATTAAAATAACATGGATGAGTAAAAAAGAGCATGGGTGGGCGGGAGGGAACAAGTATTATAGCTATGACTCTACGGATTATTAAACTCACTAAATTGCAAGTCCCCTCCAGCAGTAATACATACTCACCGAACACTCCACTGTGGGGGAATCCGAACCTTCCGGAATTTTTCCGTAGATCGGATGGGGGATACTGGTCGAAAAGGGGGGTAAAAACTATTTTACATCTGTTCTCAGGCAATGTGTTTCGTACTTTTGAGGAATTTCGTAGAGACTATAATCTGCCACGCACGGCTTACTTCCTTTACCTACAGATACGCCACACTGCAGCAACGCAGTTTGGCCTTCGTAACATAGTCATCCAGCTTTCTCGGCTGGAGCGACTACTAACTGACCCCTCGCACACTAAGTTAGTCTCCACATATTATGGGTCTCTCCTGCACACTACGACTCAAAGGCTGAGCAAAGCGGCTGCTAGCTGGAGAGCCGACATCCCTGAGTTGACGGAGGAGATCTGGCAGGAGGTATTGCCCCTCCAGGTCCCTTCTGTCATTTCGTCCCGTGACAAGGTAATACGGACCAAACTGTTATACAGATCCTACTTCACACCATGCTTACTGTTCAAACTCAGCAGAATCCCCTCAGCGCTATGCTCCCGATGCGGCGCGGCCGATGGCACGTTCTTTCATATGATGTGGGAGTGTGCTCCGATTAGGAAGTTCTGGTCGGAGGTCACGGCCTTCATTAGCTCGCTGACTGATATACCCAATATATGTAATCCTCTGAGGTGTTTACTGGGCCACATTGATGACGAGACTATATCTAAGAATATGCAAACCTTCCTGCGGATAGTACTGTTCTATGCTAAGAAGTCTATAACCTTCCACTGGAAGTCTCCATCCTTACCTACCATTACCTTTTGGCTCACCACCATCAATCGTGCCATACCGCTGTATAAGATGACATATGAGGCCAGAGGGTGTCCAAAAAAATTCTTGAAGGTCTGGGGCTCTTGGGTTGATTCCGAGAGCACCATACCTCCTGCTCCTTGAACTTTGACTGATACCTCTGCCCGTTGAATAGATCTAAGTGAGTAAATTAACGATTCTGTTGTTTTTCTCCCACCTTTCTCTGTGTGTTTTTATGAAAATGCTCAATGTGTACCAGCTACCAAAGTTTTGTAAAATGATGTACCGGGCGATGTTCGCCTAGGATGTGTGTTTGTTGTATTGTCTGTTTTGTATGTACAAAAATTTCAAAATAAAAATTTACCTTTAAAAAAAAAAAGAGCATGGGTTAAAATGGACATGCAACATTGCATCAAAGCTCACCCAGTGACATGGGCCGCACGCCGACCCCGCAAAAGAGACAGACCGTCAATCCAGCAGGGACAGATCAGCGTGCCACGTCATAGGTGTATCCAAAACGCATATGCTGCACAGAGGAAATGCACCTATTATCATAAAAATGGTAAATGGACCTCAAGTGGTATTACCATGAGTGGTCATGTTGGCAAAAATAAAAAGGTTAAATGTTGTTGTGAACAACATGTAGAACCTGAATTAAAAACCAAAAGGATAAAAATATATATTAGAAAACAATAAATGATATATATGTATAAAAGAAAGCGAATAAGTCACCCCTATAGGAGTGAAGACCAGATCGGCGCAAAGTATTGGGGTTGTTTTGAGCATCTGGTGACAAGAGGTAGGTGGCCACAACTGAATGAAGTACTGTACAAAACAAACCCCCAACGTTCGGCAGACGACTGCAGAAGGAAAGTGCACTTAGTGCTACACATAGTCAGGCAAAAAATAGTGGTGATGGGGTGGGTGGGCCAGACAGGATAGTGGTGTGATATCTTAAAAGTCACTTAGGAAACAGTTCAGATCGAACTCGATGTTCAGGCCTCTAGGTGTGAAGGTATCAAAAGAGGACAAAGACCTCTGTAATTTACTACCGGAGAAACCGAAGTTCATATACAAAAGAGCCCCCACACTTCGAGACCAGCTGGTGAAAAACATAATAGATCCTCCAAGGAAGCAATTTACTTTTTTCACCGGAAAGGGATTTTATCCATGCAAGAGGTGTTACTCTTGCATACATACCAGACAACCAAACAAAAAAGTGTCTACATTTAAGTCCAACAACAATGGAACTGAATACGAAATAAGGGACTTTATTGGCTGCAACACAGAAGGAGCAGTATATGCCCTCGAATGCAGCTGTGGACTGCAATATATTGGACGCACGAAGAGATTAGTTCGAATACGCATCAAGGAACATGTGAAAAATATTGAAAGTGGGTTTCCGAACCACAGCGTATCGCGCCATTTTGCCAAAGTTCATCATAAAGACCCTTCACACTTAAAGTTCTGGGGGATAGTCCCGTACTCCAGACCATGGCGGGGCGGTCACAAAGTCAGGGCCCTTAGCCAGTTAGAATCCAAATACATTTTTAATATGGATACCTTCACACCTAGAGGCCTGAACATCGAGTTCGATCTGAACTGTTTCCTAAGTGACTTTTAAGATATCACACCACTATCCTGTCTGGCCCACCCACCCCATCACCACTATTTTTTGCCTGACTATATGTAGCACTAAGTGCACTTTCCTTCTGCAGGCGTCTGCCGAACGTTGGGGGTTTGTTTTGTACAGTACTTCATTCAGTTGTGGCCACCTACCTCTTGTCACCAGAGGCTCAAAACAACCCCAATACTTTGCGCCAATCTGGTCTTCACTCCTATAGGGGTGACTTATTCGCTTTCTTTTATACATATATATCATTTATTGTTTTCTAATATATATTTTTATCCTTTTGGTTTTTAATTCAGGTTCTACATGTTGTTCACAACAACATTTAACCTTTTTATTTTTGCCAACATGACCACTCATGGTAATACCACTTGAGGTCCATTTACCATTTTTATGATAATAGGTGCATTTCCTCTGTGCAGCATATGCGTTTTGGATACACCTATGACGTGGCACGCTGATCTGTCCCTGCTGGATTGACGGTCTGTCTCTTTTGCGGGGTCGGCGTGCGGCCCATGTCACTGGGTGAGCTTTGATGCAATGTTGCATGTCCATTTTAACCCATGCTCTTTTTACTCATCCATGTTATTTTAATTTTATTTTTATGCCCTCTTGTATTTTTATGCCCTCTTATATACACTTTTTTCTGATGGCCCTGGAAATATGGTACTAGCACTGTGCATGTCTGTACGAGTCTGATGACCATCGGTCCCGTTTCACAGCATTGCACAGGCTTTGTATGACACAGGAAAGATGGCGCAGATTCGATACTTGTCAGATATGTATACTGACTCCGACAAAATGGCCGCCGCTATTCCTAATCACCCATCACCCAGACCATATTTAAAGACAACACATTACTCTAGTAACCATCCCCTGATGAAGTCACGTGATGTGACGAACACGCGTCGGGAACACTAGAGTACTGATCGGAAGCAATATCCTAACGGACGGCAGACGAGTGCGGTGCTCGTAGGAGATGCGACCGTAGTTTCCCTGCTTACTGTGAGTTTTTTATTTTTACCGGTCATTAAAGTTTTGTTGTGCTGTGCCGTCTCACGCGACACGCCCTCTCTCCCTCTCCTTCTCCTCTCCCCTCTCTGCTCCCTTATTCAACCATGAACGGCCGCTTCTATGGATCCCTGAGGAGCTGAGTGTTGAGTGCTGACAGTGAGAGGATCGGGATACGAGCGCGGCGCTCGTGGAGACAGGCACTTTTCCTTTTAACACAGTGTGAGTTGTGTAAGTGTACTCCCACACACTGCATCCTTGAGTATCCCCCTTTTTCTGCCCTTTGAGTGACAGGAGGTCTACCCACAAGATACATTCATTTTTTCTTCACATGTATGGTCCAAAACTGTGATCTATTTAAGAGGACACCTAACCTACTAGAAGTATCAGCAATTCGTCTCATGTGTGAGTAACAACCAGGAGGTAAGCTGTTTACTTCACTCTACGGTGTGGGTTGCACGATCCTAGGATTGGGTTGCACTCCTCCACTGACTGGATCTTGGCATTTTTCCTTTTGCTTTTTTCGAAGTAATTTTTTTCACTTTTTCACCTCACTGTGAACCACATTGTTTTGGGTTTTCACTCATTTCAACTGTATTGTGGGATTATGGGATTGTGGACCCCAATGGTTGTTGGGGAGCGCAATATTTTATCACACCACAGTAAATATGTAAACAAATTGTTACCTTGTGTTACACTGGTCCCCCAGTACGACAGATGGACTGCACAAAGATTTAACTTAACCAATGGAACTTTACTGGGTAAGTATAAATGCAAAGGAACAAAGGTAAGACAATAGTGGACTACTTATAGGGCCCTGTAAGAGTCAGAAATATTAGTAACAAATAAATGCAGGTTAAGTTATAATTATGAGGACCTGTGTAAGTACACAGCAAAGAGATCCCTTCAGCAAGATGTTCACACCGAAGCACCTCTCAGCCAGGCCTCACCCAGTTCTCTCTGATAACAATGCTGTGCATGATGCAAAATGAAGGAAAAACGTTCTGGACAGCCGCACTCCAAAAATAAATAGCTTTTATTTTAAAATCAAAAAACACACAGAAAGCATGCCACAGCAGACGTCAGCTTTTTACCCCGTCTGCTGTGGCATGCTTTTTGTGTGTTTTTTTTATTTTAAAATAAAAGCTATTTATTCTTGGAGTGCGGCTGTCCAGAATGTTTTTCCTTCATTTTGCATCATTCCATGCATTGCCAGCACCCGTGGCTTTGGATCAGGTGAGGAGAATTTCTGATTAGTATCCTAGAGCGGTGATTTCTCTTTTTCAACAATGCCGTGCAGCTTAATATAATCAATTGCTTACACTCTAAAAAGTAATTCGAGAGACCTGTTACCACCACTTAATTAAATGCATATTTCCAAGGTAAAAATTCAAATTTATTGTTTTAAATAAACTTTTTACGTTGAAAACCTATTTTAATAAGTTCTGTTGATATTATAATGTTGGAAATTACAGCAACCTAATTTTGTGTGTTGTGTACAATCCCATTTCTGCATTCATTGATGTAAAAGGAAATTTAAGTTGTGGTAACTTAATAAAATGGACTTGGTAACTCAATTTTGTTATATCTTGAGTTATTGCAAGTCTCCTCCCCCACCAACATAACGCAGAAAAAGCTGAGACATGTTGGAAGGAAGACCTGCTGCTGCACAGAAATATGAAAGACATTTTTAAAGGTGAAAATAATTTGCTTTACAAAGAAATTTGGAACTATTACTGTTTGTAATCCCTTATAGCCTATAGCTCGAGAACTAGGTGTTAAAAGGCAACACCAACTAACAAACTTTGTCCTAATATAGTGCTGGTTGTTTTTAGCCTTGTGAACATCATTGCCTCATGTCAGTGGGTAGCATTGATAGTGCGCCATTTGTAAAAATCTGCTAAGCTTGAAAAAGTTTTTGTTTTGTTTTTTTGTGCCAGGGGAGTCAGTGTATTATAGATTTTAGCTTCTATGGCAAACTATATTCAAGACTTCATGGTTTGTTTAAAATATTTACTAAAGGCAAATCCACTTTGCACTGAAGGTGCACTTGGAAGTGCAGTCACTGTAGATCTGAGGGGGACATGCAAGGAAAATAAAAACAGCATTTTCGCTTGCACATGATTGGATGATAAAATCAGCAGAGCTTCCCCTCATTTCAGATCTTTCAGATTTGCCTTTAGTAAATAAACCCCAATAGTCTGATTGTTTATTGTATTTTTTCCTTGGAGACGGAGGGACTGTTTTCCTCTCTCCCCTCCAACCTATGGCCACTATTGTGGTATTCCTATTTGTCTGTTTTTCTTCTTTTTTTTCTTTTTTTTGGATGCTCTTTCCCCCTTATCAGCTCCCTCTTCCCTCTTCCTACTTGCCCTAAGGCCGCTTTCACACTGAGGCGCCGTCAGTAGTAAAGCGCCGCTATTTTTAGCGGTGCTATTCGGCCGCTAGCGGGGTGTTTTTAACAACCACTAGCGGGCAAAAAAGGGTTAAAACCGCCGGGAAAGTGCCGCTGCCGGTGGTGCTGCCCAATAATTTCAATGGGCAGGGGTGCTGTAGGAGCGGTGTATCCATGAGAATTTCCCACACCATGTTTAAAATGCACTGCAGCTGTGTTCTGCAGTGAGTGTCAATTTTAAGCTAATGACACCCCAAATGCAGATCACAAATGCAGTGTGTTTGCTCACACTGGATCAAGTGGTACAGAAGTACCACGTGATCCGGTTGCAATGAGTTTCCAATTGTAGATACACTGGCCCAGATTCACAAAGGAGATACGACGGAGTATCTCAGATACTCCGCCGTATCTCTCAGAGTATCTATGCGACTGATTCAAAGAATCAGTTACGCATAGATATCCATAAGATCCGACAGGTGTAATTGTTTTACACTGTCGGATCTTAGGATGCAATACCGCGGCCGCCGCTGGGGGGAGTTTGCGTCGTAAACCAGCGTCGGGTATGCAAATTAGGAGTTACGGCGATCCACAACGGTTTTTCGCGTTCGCTACGTCGCCGCTAGTCTAGTTTCCTGTCATAAAGTTAGTCGTCGTTTTTGGTGCCTTAACTTTACACAGCACACGTATGTGCTGTATAAAGTATGGCCGTCGTTCCCGCGTCGAAATTAAAAAATTCACGTCGTTTGCATAAGACGTCCGGGAATACGGAAGTATGCTACGCACGTCGCCGATCGAAAAAATTACGTCACTTCACGCAAAGCACGGCGGGAAATTCAAAAGGGAGCATGCGCAGTAGGTCTGGCGCGGGAGCGCGCCTAATTTAAATGGCACACGCCCCTTTGAATTACGCGGGCTTACGCCGGAGGCCGCCGGCGTAGGTTTTCATTGCAAGTGCTTTATGAATCAGGCACTTGCGATGAAAACTTGCGGCGGTGTAACGTATCTACGATACGTTACGCCGCCGCAGTTCTACGTGAATCTGGCTCACTACTTTTAGTGCAGTGCAAATTCAGCCCATCCAAAATGAATGAGCTAAAATCGCACTACACAGAACTGCATGTGAATCGCATGTGAACATACAGTGCATTCCTGTGCAATTTCCGGTGTGAGACGGTCCTAAGTTTATATTTGGCACTGTGGTTTTAGATATATTAGGATATATTATACATGGTACAAATCTTTATGTTTGAAAACTTATTTTCTATTTTTGTTAACTTTACTATTTATGTTAAAAAACTCAACTGTTTTGTGTAATAAACTTAAGGCCCCTTTCACACTGGGGCGGTAAAGTGCCGCTCCAATGTAAAAGCCCTTGGCCTTTCACACTGGAGACAAAGCTTTAGGGTCACTGGAGACACAGTTTAGGGTCGGTTTGCAGGCGCTATTTTAAGCGCAATAGCGCCTTCAAACCACTCCAGTGTGAAAGGGGTCTAATTGTTTAACAATTGTGTTGTTGAATGAATTCATTTGTGAAAGCTAGTATAAAAACAAAGCTAAACACTAATAGAGAAAATAACTTTGGACCAACTTGAGTTTAGCTGTTTATTAACCTAAAGAAAGTGTGCTCATAATTGTAGAAATTAAGTACATGTGACTTAAAAAAATGATTGTAGAAACTGGAAAAACTAATTGGAGCAACTTAATATTGTTGACTACTCAACTTAAAAACATGTGTTTATAATGGCAGTAATTCAGTGGATGGTAAATAAAAATGCATTTATATCTAGCAGAAAAGCTAATTACCTCAACACAATGTAGGTTGTTGCTTCCACTTAATTTTACCTGACATTGTCATAACTTAAAAAGCTTGATGCAAACTGTTGCGTTATTTTTTTTTGTTGAGCCAAGACATTATTTTTTAGAGTGTAGTTAAAGAGTAAATAAATAGATATCAACAGTCTACTTTACCTATCAGACAGTCTTTAAATAATATACTTCACTAAGGTAGTTTGGTTGATCAGACCAAACGTTAATATGATTGTTTTTAGTTGTTCACACAAGTTTTAGTTGCATGCGTTGGTGCACTATGGTTAATTTGTAATCCAAAACAGGGAACAATAACTGATGAAAGAAACCAGGTAGTCAAACCACATTGGCAAGTTTAAACGATCCACCCTCCTGCAATGCAGTCAGTATGCTAGGGCAGGTTCCCGTCTCACCCAACCAAATCAGGCCTTGTCCTTCCAGATTGCTCCCTCTGCGAACTCCAATCCACAGTCCTTCCGGCACCGACAGTCTCCGGTCCTCAACAGGTCACCGTTGCACCGGGACACCGTCCGATCACTCTGTCAGAGATCCTCTCTCTACTGATGGCGAGCCGCACAGGCGTGGATAGGCCTCAAGACTCTGGCCTGGATTTCCGGAGAGACACCTCACACAGGCGTCCTCCTGGGTTGAAGAGGTGGTCCAGAGAAAGCAAATTAAATCCCCCCCCCCCCCCAGCAGGCTGTGCGGAGTGCAAAACATTCTGGGATAGCACAGTTGCTCTCTGGGTATTGTAGTCTATCAACTAACCAGGGCAATGGAGTCTTTTTCTCCCTGTACTTCGTTTCTCAACATTCCTTGCTGTACCAGTGCAAAACTAAATAGAAGGTGACTATCAAACAATTGGCCACCGGAGGGAGCTGAGTTCCTTCCATAACTGCAAACGGTAGTCTCTGAATCACATAAAAAGTGATACCTTGCTAAATGTGTTTATTGCAATTATGTCTAGTGAACCTACTAAGGGTCAGCTATTGTCTACTAGCGCACTACACCTGTGGTCTTTGTTTATACTTATGATAATGTGGATTGTGTCTTCTGAGCTAGGAGATGACAATTTCGACCTGAAAGATCAAACCTCTGATTCACCTAGGCTGGTTAAATGATTAGTTAATTAGCTCATGTAAATTTATGTTTCTGGTTACAGTTGTATTGTTAGGGTAATATGATCAGGAGGGGGATTGTCTTTATCAAATGTATATAAGCCTGTATTCTTGTTCTTATAAACAGTTCTATTTCTGGTGTACTCCAAAACTGGTTCTTGAGGTTACTAGTCAGAGCCATTGGTCTCGTGTTTCAGGAACTGTGAAGCTGCTTCTTGGCAGAAATACCCAACAGGGTGTCCGGAGTCTGTCACAAGCCCCATTTATACTATAGTGCAATGTACTGCAATGAACAATTGAAATGTATATTGTGAAAAAGTCCAGAGGTAGCTCAATAAATAAGCCTATTAAATGTGATCAAGAAAAACTTTTTTCTAGAATGGTGCCAAAGTAAATCCAAAGCCTTCACCAAATAATGGTAAGACGCAGGCTTATCATATAGGCACGATCCTCTAATTAAAGAGAAGTCATATACAGTAAAAATGTATTCGTCCAAGGCTCGCCAGTTCCTAAATGTCTTGCAGGACAATTTCATGGGTCAGATGGTGGATGCACCAACTAGAAATAAATAGATCTACTGATTACCAACAACACAGACCTGATAATAGATGCGGAAATACGGGGGCAATTTAGGAAACAGCAATCGCAGGTCAATTGGCTTTAAGGTTGCCACCTCATCCCTTTAAACCCAAACACGTATTAAGTACACAGGTTCTGTGGCTGATTAAGGTGGTAATTAAATTCACTTGGTGCCTTATCTGCAATAAATTAGACTCAAAACTTGTGTAATTAATATGTGTTCGGGTTTAAAGGGATGTGGTGGCAACCCTAATTGGCTTCAGTATAAATCACACAAGTAGGAAACAAAAGGGAAATACAAAGACACTGAATTTCAAAAGAGCCAACTGCCCTAAAGTACAAACCTTACTGGAAGATATAAATTGGGATAAATTATTAGGAACAATGAACACATAGGAGAGATGGATTCACTTTAAGAGCATATTAAATAAGGGCATTAGCCAGTGCATCCCATTAGTTAATAAATTTAGAACAGCGAACAAAAGTCTAGGATGACTTAACTCCAATGTAAAAATGCATATAAAAGCAAAAGAGAAGGCCTTCAAAAAATACAAGGTTGATGGATCATCATCAGCATTTAAACGTTATAAAGAATGCAACAAGAAATGTAAGGGTGCAATTAGGGCGGCTAAGATAGAACACGAAAGACACATAGCGGAGGAGAGCAAAAAAAATTACAAGAATTTTTTTTAAGTATGTAAACAGTAACAAAGGGAGGACAGACCATATTGGCTCCATAAAGAATGAGGAAGGACATCTGGTTACAAAGGATGGGGAGATGACGAAGGTATTGAATTTATTCTTCTCCTCAGTCTTCACGAGGGAATCAAGGGGCTTCAGTAACCAAAACTGCAGTGTCTATCCTTATGACACATCACAGGAAGCACCCTCATGGCTAACAGAGGACAGAATTAGAATTAGACTTGGGAAACTTAAAGTGGATGAAAATCCAAAAAAATGTTTTTAATTAAGGCTTGCACCTTGTACAGTATAGGATTTCATGTCATCTGTGCTCAGTTTTGCCACGAATAGTTAATCCAGCTCTGAGCAGTCCTCAAATCTTTTTTCAGTGAGATAAAAAGACAGACAGAGAAATAGGAGTCTGTTTTTCTCCCTTGCTGTGAGTGACAACATGATTTACATATCTCATGCCCGAGCCTGAGCGACATTCTGTGTACTTCAGATCCCCTCCTCCTTTCTTCTCCAGCTCTCCCAGGATTGGCTGCTCTACGCTTCAGCATGATTGGGCATGTTAAAGTCATGTGCATGGGCGTACGCAGGTAGGGGCAAGGGTCTGCAGTGGCCGCATCTGTAGCTGTGTTGGCTATCTGGGTTTGTGTGAGTCGGCTCCACAGCTGCTGCAGATCAGTGTCACTGAGCTTACAGAGCTTTTTATTGCCACCTTTGTTTGCTTCCTGTATGTGCGCCCTCGTGTTTGCTTTTCATAGGCAAACCGCCATTCTGTCTGCCTCGGGAACGATCGGTGGGTCCCAGCTGACATCAGGTCCGCCAGAGACACTGATTGGCTCCCACTGTGTCCAATCTCAGCGGGATTGGGCCACCTGCGCGCCCCAGACCCGGAAGAAAAAAATAGGGTACAGGTACGTGATTTAACGCTATAAGGGCCACCCTACCGCAGTATATGTACGTGAGGCGGTCCTTAGGTGGCTAATAATTTTTTCTTTACTTTTTTGCACAGGGGTAGCACAGTGATTTTATTGAAGTAGGAAAAGGTGCACTGAGTGGATATTTTAGTTTAGCATAGTACTGACTGTAAATACTACTTGGAGCTGCACCATAAGGGTCCATACACACTTAGGTAGATTCAGAAAGAGTTAGGCCGGCTTATCAGTAGATAAGCCGACCTAACTCCGAATCTACAACGCCGTATGTTTAATCGTATGCTCAAACAGAGATACGCTTAAACATATCTAAGATAGGCCGGCTTGCGCCGTCCTATCTTAGATTGCAATTTTTCGGATGGCCGCTAGGTGGCGCTTCCATTGCGTCCGGCGTAGATTATGTAAATGAGATTGTACGCTGATTCACGAACGTACGCCCGGCCGCCGCAGTCGAATTACGTCGTTTCCGTAAGGCCTTAGGCGGCCTAAAGTTATTCCACCTATGAGGGGGAAAAACAATGTTAAAGTATGGCCGCCCTTCCCGCCGCGAGGTTTGAATTTTTTTTATGTCGTTTGCATAAGTCGTCCGCGAATCGGGAGTTACGAAGTTTACGTCCACGTCTAAATCAATAGGCCCGTACGGCGTACTTAGCCGCAATGCGCACTGGGAAATGTAGTCGCCCGACGCATGCGCAGTTTAAAAAAACATCAAAAATGTGAGGTCAAGCCTCATTACCATTAAACACGCCCCCCTCCAACCCATTTGAATTAGGCGCCCTTACGCCCGCTCGTTTTAGGCTACGCCGCCGTATATTAGCAGGTAAGTAGATCACTACTAGCCTAGATAATTTACGGCGGCGTAGCCTAAACACGCTAAGCTACGCAGCCGTAACTTTATTCCACTGTACATGAATCTACCTAACTGGTCCCTGGGTTGCAGTGCATTACCTCCTGTATGCCTTTGCCAACCCACTACAATGCACACCTGTGCGTTGTAGTGGGCTAAAATACTTGTACATTGCCTTACACTGGTTAGGTGCATTAAATGAATGGCACAGCATCACGCCACGTTGTATTATCTGTGTTACTGTGCATACTGAAAATTTGCAGTAAAACTCACCTATTACTGTGCCTTAGTAAATGTCTGAATGAGCCCTAATTATTCGAGATTTTCTGTTATAACAAGAACAGCTGTTGAAGATGTAGCCGCACATCTGTAGCCACATGTAGGTTATGAGAAGGACAAATACAAGGAGAATCAGGAGTGGTGGAAAGATATTAGAGATAGTATCCACCATAGGCCATCTGCAGAGGGAGAGATGGAAGGGTGGAGGGAGAGCTTGGATGAAAGATGGAGTAAGCTTCTCGCCAGATGCCTGATCATTTATTAAACAAATTTCGATAGTCTGATCATGAAAGTTAGCAGAATTTTTTTGTATTTTCTGGAAGGCTGATAGAAAGCAATGATGTTTATCCATGAAACCATCTGATAATCCATGGACAGATGGAGTCAGGTAAGGCCCAGAAAGAAAGTAGCAGAATAAATGTAAAATCAGAAATAACCGCATTTCAAAAGTATTACAAGATTCAGTGGGCAACTGAAAAATGTATTTAAATATACACTATGTCCAACCAAACCCCAAATTTTAAGGAAATCTATGATCACAGCATATACTTTCATTTTATAACATCTGCATTGTAAAAGCAATGCAAACAGTTATAGGTGAAAACTCAATATAAGCCCACTTGAAAAATCTCCTTTCGTTTTGTGACTTCTACCTGCTAACCATCTCTTTCCACAACTTCCTGGATTCCCAGCATGCTTTTCTGCATCTCCTCCATTGCTAAGGACTATATATCCCATGGTACCTTGCTGCCTGCAAGCAGTAATTCCTGTATTGAATCCATCCGCTGGAAATCCTCCTCTCAGCACATCTCTAGTTCAGAAAGCAGGATCTGTGAAATGTGTGACACAGCAGTGCCTGCTTAAAGGGCGTTTTGATTGAATATGTGTCACTGAAATCATGGAAACAAATGTGTGGGGATGTTTACAAAGTAAGTGTAGCCCTCTTTTGAGAGGGGGGTATTGGAAATGGCCCTCAAGGAACCGGGTACTGCACTAAACCTGTAGGTAAAGAAGAGAACCAAATACTTTGCTAAGTGGAAGAGTGGTATTTATAATGAAGTTGGCAGTGCCTCCACCAAGGACAGGTCTCTGTGAACAGAGGGGACATCCTTGCTGGGAAATTATTCAATAATCTAAACAAAGTAAGTAGAAGCAGAAGAACTACTGCAACCAGCATATAACATTAACCATAAACATATGGATGCACATAAGTATAGAAATAATACAAGCTTTATATAAAAAAAAAGGTTAATAACAGCACATATATTTAATGTGCAAACAGATATTATCAGCAAAGGGCCTAATAGGAGTCCTGGTGGAATTGTGCACATATTCTCGATTACAGTATATACAAATATTTATAGCGATACCTCCAGATGAATATTGCAGTAAAGTCCTGTAACGGAATGACCCGTGACAAACAGAGACTTTTGCAGGATGAGGGGTACTCCTGTGCCAGCATAACTAATAACTCTTGGGTCTAAGGTCACCCTGTGTCCCATTTGGGCATAGGGTGACTGAGAAATATTAATTAGAAATTACATGAGCTGGGACATAACTGCTAATTCATATTGCAGGATATCTTGAGATATTCAAGTGATTTCATGCTGACCCACAACCGGTCAACAGTGACTCATTCCTCTGTTTAACCTAGGCTGTTGATATGCTAAGTCTGCCACTGTAGTGATGAAAGCTGTGATTGCATTCCATTGTCCATTGTGAGATGCTAATGCCACTGTTTTGTGTGAAGATGCTATTGAGGATAGATATGTGTTGTGAGTTAGCAGTCTAAAGGTCAGACGTCTGAACTTAAAGCGGGAGTTCACCCGAAAAAAATGTTTTAACATTAGATTGATGCTCATTTTGTCAAGGGGAATCGGGTAGTTTTTTTAAAATCGAAGCAGTACTTACCGTTTTGTAGAGCGATCTTCTCCGCCGCTTCCTGGTATGGTCTTCGGGTCTGGGCGTTCCTATTTGATTGACAGGCTTCCGACAGGCTTCCGACGGTCGCATACATCGCGTCACGAGTAGCCGAAAGAAGCCGAACGTCGGTGCGGCTCTATACGGCTACTTTCGGAAAATCGTGAACCTCCACTTTAAGGAATGTGTATTATGCAGGTGAGGGGAACTTGTCGGAGACATAACGTCTGGGGGATATTTAACTCCTCTGAATGTCATTATGTAAAAGAATGTGATTGAAGTGCCGTTTGGGTGGAGTTGATTCATTGTTCACTTGAGTTCTAAAACTGTATATAAGAAAGCTAAGTTACCATTAAAAGTGTTCATACATTTTGACTCAGAGAACGGAGCTTGTCTCGTTATTTCTGGGGAAATGGGATGTCTGATGTCTGCTAGATTGTGGAGTGTCAGATAAGCTGTCGTGGTTGATGGAATGGGAATATCGTAAACGGTGGTGACCGTTACAAGTCCCATTGCAGGGGTCTCTAAGGATGATGCAGCATGTGTCTTTGTGTCAGAGACCTAAAGACAAGATCTGCAGTGATGAGGAGACCCTCCAGTCATAACCCAACCAGTCTGGAACACAGTCCTAGTTATTTGGCAATAATCATCTCTTCTGATCTGGTATTAGTAGCATGGACAGGTCACGTGGCAAAACCTTCTATCGCTCCACTTCTTCCTTCCAGGATCTTTTCCACAACAATCCCCAAGTCAGGAAGTGACATACCTAATTTCACATTACAGAGTGATATTAGCAGCTGACAGTAGAGGGCAGCATTTTTCAAAAAAATATATAAAAATACATTTACAAACTTCAAGATCATTCAGATTATTAGGAGTAGTCTAACAATAATTTAAATTCAATGTGGAAATGAATATAGGATCTTAGATTTTGGCAATAGATACACTTTAAATTCTAATTTCAGCCTTGCGTTGTCTAGAGAGGGGAAGGTTAGGGTCTCTGTCCTTGCGTTGTCTAGAGAAGGGAAGGTTAGGGTCTCTGTCAAGTTTTTTTCTGCAGTATTCCCCCCATTGTAGAGATTTCAAAAGCGTGTGCCAGAGAACGTATTCATCTAAGACATTGAATGGGTGGAAGGAACTGCTCATTCCTCTAAAGCTCGCCATTTCCTAAATATCTTAAAGGACAATTTCAAGGGTCAGTTGGTGAAAGAACCAACAAGAGATAATGCATTACTAGACCTACTGATTATAAATGACACAGACCTGATTGGGGATGTGGAAATATGGGGTAACTTAGGAAGCAGCGATCACAAGGTAATTACATTCACTATGAATCACAAGAACAGGAAACACAAGGGTCATACCAGTACACTGAATTTTCAAAAGATCCAACTTCCATAAACTGCGCTCTATGCTACATGATATTAAATGGGGAAAAAATCCTAGGAACACTGTGGAAAAATGGGAGTGCTTTAGGAGCATATTAAACAAAGGTATTATACAGTGCTTTCCAATGGGTAATAAAAATAAAAGAAAAACCTGGGTGGCTAAACTATAACGAAAAAATGCATAAAAAATAGCAAAAAAGGCCTTAAAAAATATAAGGCTCTGGGTCATTGTCAGCATTCCAACACAAAAAATGCAAAAAGAAGTCTAACAGCGAAATTAGAGCAGCTAAAATAGACAGCAAAAGGCACATAGCAGAGAAGCACACGTTCGGTCAAACTGATGAGAACGGTCTGATGGATTTTTCCATCAGTTAACCGATGAAGCTGACTGATGGTCAGTCGTGCCTACACATTATCGGTTAAAAAAACGATCGTGTCAGAACGCGGTCGAGTAAACCACATACGACGGCACTATAAAGGGGAAGTTCAAATCCAATGGCGCCACCCTTGGGGCTGCTTTTGCTGATTTCCTGTTAGTAAAAGACGTTTCACGCTTTTCTGTCTGTTACAGCGTGATGAATGTGCTATCTCCATAACGAACGCTAGTTTTACCAGAACGAGCGCTCCCGTCCCCTAATTTAGTCTGAGCATGCGTGGATTTTTAAACGATGGACGTGCCTATAAGCGATCGTTTTTTTTTTTCTATCGGTTAGGTATCCATCGGTTAAATTTAAAACAAGTTTCACATTTTTTAACCGATGGATAAATAACCGATGGGGCCTACACACGATCGGTTTGGTCTGATGAAAACGGTCCATCAGACCGTTCTCATTGGATTGACCGATCGTGTGTACGCGACATAAAACATTTTTTTTTAATACATTAACAATAAGAAAGTGAGGGCAGAGCATATTGGTCCTCTGTGGTTTTTATTTTTTACGCTATAAACAAAAAAAGAGCAAAAATTTTGAAAAAAAAAAAACAATTTTTATAATATTATTTTAACGTCCAGCGTGCATGAGGCCTTACACTTGTGACACCAAACTACTATTTATAAACTCGTTGCATACCAAAAATTGAAAAATAAAGCTGGCGTCTTGTTTTTTTCAACATATTCTTTCTCACGATTTTTTCATATGGAGATGTTAACAACATACCAACTGAATGAGAGCAAGATTATGACGGATAGGCTCGGAGCCCAGGCAGAGTGCGCATAAACAGAGGAATAACCAGAGCTAGAATCGGTAAAGGGTGTCTATGCTGCGGCCCTTAAATATTTACCGGACTTGTCATAATAGTGCGCTCATGTGACACACTAATTAACCATTAAGATTTTTGTTTACGGAAAAATGATGTAGAGCTCCAACCAGCATTTCATCTCATCGGATTGCAGTTCTCAGACTTGAAGATTACCAGAAATCTCAACACCTATGAGCCAAGCCAACGATCAGATTGTGTCAAAAAGTTATGAATTATGTAATGAAGCATATATATATAAACTAGAGATTTTCACTGGGTGAACCACAACCAGACTCATTTAAGACAAGACGAGTTCCAGATTGGAGATCTCCTCCCTTTGTGTCTTACTGTATATTGTCCATTTATTAGGGTCAAAAATAGCCATAGGCATTAGATGGCAGTAGGTGATATGCAGAGGATTCAACAGCTAAAAGATTTTAATGCTGAAATATTGTAGCGAAACTCCAGGCAAACAGCTAAATACACAGACGAAATATATTAATGGGTGCTGTTTACCTGCCAAAGGATTTGTATTTCTGCCCATCCAGTCCTAAGGTTTACACAGCCTGCCACACAGCACAGCACTGTCTGGCAGGGCAAAAGACCAAATTTTTTCCTGCTGTAGTTCAATAACACTTTCAGGTCTTATCCCTCCCCCAGTTTGTGATTGGACAGTAAAAGTAGCAGGGGCATATCTATGGAAAATAGCGCCTGTGGCAAGCAGTGAAATTGCATCCCTATTAAATTGTCTGGGGTAGATTCACGTAGAATGGCGCAACTTTGTGCGGGCGTAACGTATCCTATTTACATTACGCCTCCGCAACTTTTACAGGCAAGTGGTGTATTCTCAAAAAAAGTTGCGGCGGCGTAGCGTAAATAGGCCGGCGCAAGCCCACCTAATTTAAATTGTGAAGAGGTGGGCGTGTGTTATGTAAATCAGGCTTGACCCGACGTGATTGACGTTTTTCCCGAACAGCGCATGCGCCGTCCGTGGAATTTCCCAGTGTGCATTGCTCCAAAGTACGCCGCAAGGACGTCATTGGTTTCAACGTGAACGTAAATGACGTCCAGCCCCATTCACGGACGACTTACGCAAACGACGTAACTTTTTCAAATTTCGACGTGGGAACGACTGCCAAACTTAACATTGGTACGCCGCACTTACGCCACCATATAGCAGGGGTAACTATACTCCGGGAAAAGCCTAACGTAAACGGCATAACTGTACTGCGTCGGCCGGGCGTACCTTCGTGAATTCGCGTATATCTAGCTGATTTACATATTTCGACGTGTAAATCAGCGTACACGCCCCTAGCGGCCAGTGTAAATATGCAGTTACAATCCGACGGCGTAAGAGACTTAAGCCTGTCGGATCTAATAGGTATTTATGCGTAACTGATTCTAAGAATCAGGCGCATAGATACGACCGGCCAGACTCAGAGATACGACGGCGTATCTGGAGATACGCCGTTGTATCTCCACTGAGAATCTGGCCCTCTGACACCAACATTTTAGATGACTTTCCAATAATACCAACACCAAAAAAAAAAAGTAAGCTCAATCTTTTAATTACTTATACTGTGTTTCCCCAAAAATAAGTCCTACTCCGAAAATAAGACCTAGAGTGATTTTCAAGGAGGACTGCAATATAAGCCCTACCCTGAAAATAAGCCCTAGTAAAGTCCTTGTAAAAACCTATTATCTGTTTTGTAAAAAGATTATATAATGTCCATTGTGTCTCCTTTTGTAACTTTATTGTCAAAAATACTGTATTTACAGCGCCGCTGGGCGCTCACGTGACCGGCCGAGATCTTCTATTCTCCTCCCGGCTGATGTCAGTGGCCCCTCCCTCTGCAGTGCTCGAAGCAAGGCTGATGTCAGCGGCCCCTCCCTCTGCAGTGCTCAAAGTCAGCAGGGATCTCAGCCCTTTCCTTGGCAGTGCCCGGAGCGGGGAAGAAGAGCTCACGTGAGCTCCCAGCAGCTCTGTAAATAAGTTTTTTTAAACAATAAAGTTACAAAAGGAGACTCACTGGACATTATATAATTGTTTTATAAAGGTACAGAAGGAGACACACTGGAAACTCCTCAAGGCTATATATATGGATGTCTTACAGGGAGTGAGGAGAGTGTGGCTAGCAACGTGCTGTGCAAGCCAGAGGTGCTGCTGTCTGATTTTGGGCTGTATCCATCCAGACTAAAAAGGGACAATAGGCAAGTGTTACTGCACTGTGTAGCACTCCTGTGTGAGAATCAGAGATATCTGTTAGAGCAGGGATAAGCAATTAGCGGACCTCCAGCTGTTGCCAAACTACAAGTCCCATCATGCCTCTGCCTCTGGGTGTCATGCTTGATGCTGTCAGAGTTTCGCTATGCCTCATGGGACTTGTAGTTTGGCAACATCTGGAGGTCCGCTAATTGCTTATCCCTGTGTTAGAGGCTTCTCTGATTCACTGAAACTTTCTATTTGCATACTACAATATAATTGGGCTGCTCTCAAGTGTATGAGAGCAAAGCTCATTTGAGTATAACCTCATTTGATTATAATCAAGTGACTGGTTTGTGCAGAAGTGTATACCTATCACCAGTGGCGTCACTAGGGTTGGTGTCACCCCCCCAATAACCATTTCCAAATATTTTTTACCCTACTGTTTGCTCTCTGTTCTCCTTTCTTCCCCTTTTCTCTCTCTCCCTATCCATCTTTCTTGTTCGTTCTATCCCTTCTTCTTTCTCTCCATTTTTCTTTGTCCCCTCCCCCCACCTCTCTTTCTCCAGGACCGGAATTCACATCTCAGGAGCCTATAGGCCAGGGGCGTACCTAGAGCATTTGGCACTCGGGGCAGATCCAATATCTGGCCCCCCCCCCTACGTTAAAATGTAAAAACACCCCACTGTGCCCCCTGCATACCTCTGCATCCTTCAATATCTCTTTGTTACTACTGTGTACCCCTCTCCACAATTGCGCGGTCGTGCGACGCTGTACCCAAACAAAATTTGCGGCCTTTTTTCCCACAAATAGAACTTTCTTTTGGTGGTATTTCATCACCTTTGCGGTTTTTATTTTTTGCAATATAAACAAAAAAGAGAGACAATTTTGAACAAAAAAAGTATATTTTTTACCTTTTGCTATAATAAATATCACCATAAAATTTAGGCCAATATATATTCTCCTACATATTTTTGAAAAAAAAAAATCACAATAAACGTATATTGGATTGGTTAGCGTCTACAAACCATGGGAAAGATTTATGGCATTTTTATTATTATTATTCTTTTTACTAGTAATGGTGATCTGCGATTTTTAGCAGTATTGCGACATTGCGACGGACAGATCGGAAACTTTTGACACATTTTTGGGACTGTTGACATTTATACAGCGATCAGTGCTATAAATATGCACTGGTAACTGTGTAAATGGCAGGGAAGGGGATAAGACTAGGGGGCGATCAAGGGGTTAACTGTGTGTTCCCTTTTTTTTTTTATATCCATAAAGATTTTATTGAGAAAGAAGGGAACAATGTTACAGACAAAACAGCATCATCAACATATATGACAAGCGAACACAAGAGGAGCTACAACGCATTGCTACACTTGAGATATAGGCACAAACAAAACATGTATGACAAAATTCAAACAATATTCTCACTATCCACATAGACACTCTCATCTATTGCATATCTCCCAAGGGGGATGTATCTCAAAGTGGCAAAGAAGGAAGATATCAGGATGATCGTGTTCAAAAGCCTCTGGTTCCTTCTACAAATTATAACTTATAACCAACTATGGCTCCTTGACCACCTAATCAGGTCCTATATCTGTCACTGAGGTCCTCCTGTTACGAACAGGATGGGTGGATGGGTTGATTCAAAACCACCCCACCCTCCCATCATTGATAAAAGAGGAAGAGGGAATAGAAAAGAGAAAGGGGGAGAGAGAAAGATACAGAAGAAGAGAGAGAGGGAAAAAAAGGGGGGGGGTAGGGGAAACAGCATGAAGGGGAGCATCGTAACTAAAAAGCACATAACTGAGGAGGTAAGTGAGGAGGCCCACTCCCCTCGCTGTCCACATCATATTGGAAGAAGTATAGACTAGTGATGTCATAAACCAGTCACCAGGCTTAAATTCACCGGTTTTCAATCAGCCCACGTTTCGCACAAGAGTGTTTCGGAATTCGAACCACTCGCTCCAAACGTAAGTGAAGGTGGGAATTCTATCTTGTGCAGTGCATATCAGTTCCTCTATCGCTGCCAAATGGTTAATGCATCTCACCCATTCTTTTATAGTTGGTGGCACCGTGGCCTGTGTGTGTTTTAACTGTTAGGGGATAGGACTGACTAGGAGAGGAGACAGATCGTTGTTCCTGCTTAGTAGGAACACAATCTGTCTCCTCTCCTCTGACAGGACAGGACAGGGATTTGTGTGTTTGGACACACAAATCCCTGTGCTGGTTCTCGTGCACACGATCACACGTGGTCGGCGCATTGGGTCCCCTGCTATGCAGTGAGCGCGCGCGCACCCTCTGGTGTTTTTTAAAGGGAAACCCGTATTTATACGGGATTTCGCCCAGGAGAGCCATTGTGCCGCAGTAAATCTGCGTGAGCCGGTCGGGAACCAGTTATATTCAAAACTGCTTTAAAGCGGAGGTTCGCCAGTAAAATGGTGTTTTTACCCTTAGATGTATGCTCATTTAGTCTAGGGGAATCGGGTTGTTGTTTAAAAATCCGAGCATTACTTACCGTTGTAGAGGGCGATCTTCTCCGCCACTTCCGGGTATGGGCTGCGGGACTGGGCGTTTCTTCTTGATTGACAGTCTTCCGAAAGGCTTCCGACGGTCGCATCCATCACGTCAAGATTTTCCGAAAGTAGCCGAACGTCGGTGCGCAGGCGCAGTACAGAGCCGCACCGACGTTCGGCTTCTTTCGGCTACTCGTGACGCGATGGATGCGACTGTCGGAAGCCTTTCTGAAGACTGTCAATCAAGAAGGAACGCCCACTCCCGAAGACCCATACCCGGAAGCGGCGGAGAAGATCGCCCTCTACAACGGTAAGTAATGCTCGGATTTTTAAACAACAACCCGATTCCCCTAGACTAAATGAGCATACATCTAAGGGTAAAAGAGCAAAAACGGCCTTTATGGGTGAACTCCCGCTTTAACTTCCAAAAAAGTCAAAGTAGTTTGAAGCAGCTTGAAGCAGCTTGATGCAGGTCAGAGGAAGGCCAGATGTGTGGAGACAATCAGAAGCATTTCAAAATGATTTGAGGTGTATGCTAAATGTTCCCGACGCCAAAAACTTGACATTCAGACAGGAAAAATTGATCTCTGTGCTGTGTAAATTTCACATTTTCATACAGTATATTATAATAATGTCCCTTAAGAGAGACGAGAGAATGGTCCAGACTGAAAAATGAGCAGCAAGACAGAGCAGCGGACCTAAATCCCCCCACAATGAAGATTTAAGAGGGCAGGAATTGAGACCACTCCATGTTCCACGTACAATGCGGCCCCGGCCTTTTCACACGCCGCCATTATCAAGCGACTGAGAGTCACCGGTCCGATCCTCTTGAGCTTATCCTCCTATATTCCATTTCTTATTCACGGCTTTGAACTGCCAATTCAAAGCGCACGTTTTTATAGAGCCGGAAGCAGATTTGAGAAATTTCTTTGTGCACTGTGTAAGATGATTAAGGAGTGGTGATAGGCAATACATGTGCCCTTTCTTTGAATGAGCCACCAGAGGAAAAAAAAATAAAAAATAGACAGGTCGAAAAATCTCCCTAGCTATCAAACCCACCATTTAGAAAACAACGATGGGAGAAGGGTAAGGGGAAAAAAAAAAGAAGATAACTTTCTATGCGGAGAAGTGGCAGGGACACAAGCGGGTCAGAAAATCAGCGATTGCCTATCGATCTCATTCTGTTAAAGGCCACATATCAAGGAGGCATTTGCAGATTGCTTTTCCTCTGTGATGATTCAATACAGATGGAATTAAATCTCCGTCAGAGCCTGCGGTGCTCAGTGAAGCACGTTTAATATTAATATAATGGGATGGTGGCTTTCTGTATTAAGTGTATTATTTCATTTCAGAGTTTGATTGCCCCATTGTCCTCACGGAACCCTCTTAGAATGTCAGAGCTTCATTCTCTTGTGTTCCCGTTCCATTATTTCTCTCCAGTGATATCAGTTTTTTTTTTCTCAGATGGCTTGTGCAGATGTTCCTTCTTAGTGTGAGGGATATAGAGGGATTTTATAGAGGCAGGTTATTAAAGATACAAAGAATTGCTACTGTGAGGACAGGCCTGGAAATGCATAAAGAATTTGAAGATTAGGAAGTAGCTGGATGTAGAAATGTGTTATATTGGGCGAGTATTGCAGTATTTAAAAGAGAACTCTACTAGACATGTGCAGACTGGAATATTTTGTTTCGTTTTTTCGTTTGGAAAATAAATTTATTTAGTTACTCCCGAAAATCGTTTTGATTTAATTTGTTTTTCGTTGGGGAATAGCTTTCGTCCGAAAATCCAATAATACTTGGTTTCTGTCGAATGGTCAAAAGAATATTCGCCGGAACGTCAAATCTTTTTGGTTTCTGTCGAATGGTCAAAAGAATATTCGACGGAACGTCGAATCTTTACGTCGAATCGTACATTTCCATTCGAATATTCCGCCTACAAGAATTCTAATGTTGTATGACTAGTAATAATGTTGAATCTATTCTCTATAATGTCGAATCTATCTTCTCATAAATCGAAATCTATTCTCTGTAATGTCGGATCTATTATTTCTATATAATGTCGAATCTTTTCTCTATGATGTCGAATCTTTTCCCTATAATGTCGAATCTCTCTATATCGAATTTTTACCGCAACGAAAACGAAAATAAAGCATTTTTTATGTCGGATCTTTCGGTTTTCGTTTCTTGCACTTTCGTTATCATTTGTTAAAATAACGAAAAAAAACAGATTTTCGGACGAAAATGCATTCTGAGGCCTCGTACACACGACAGAGTTTCTCGGCAGAATTCAGCGAGAAACTCGGTCAGAGCCGGATTCTGCCCGAGAAACTCTGTCGTGTGTACACTTTCGGCCCGATGGAGCCGCCGAGGAACTCGTCGAGAAAATAGAGAACATGTTCTCTATTTTCTCGTTGTTCTATGGGAGACCTCGGCCCGCCGAGCTCCTCGGCGGCTTCAGGGCTGAACTCGCTGAGGAACTCGATGTGTTTGGCACGTCGAGTTCCTCGGCCGTGTGTACGAGGCCTGACGAAAACGAATGCACATGTCTAAACTCTACTCTAATGTACACACAATCGGAAATTCTGACAAGAAAACCGTGGATTTTTTTCAGACTAAATTTTGGCTCAAACCTGTGTTGCATACACACGGTCACACAAAATTCCGACCATCAAGAACGCGGTGACGTACAACACTACAACGAGCCGAGAAAAATGAAGTTCAATGATTCCGAGCATATGTCGAATTGATTCCGAGCATGCGTGTTTTTTTGCGCGTCAGAATTGCATACAGACGATCGGAATTTCGGACAAGAACTTTTCCCATCGGAAAAATTGAGAACCAGCGCTCAAATTTTTGCTGGCGGAAATTCCGACAGAAAAAAGTCAGATGGAGCTTACACACGGTCAGAATTTCCGACCAAAAGCTCACTTCGAACATTTCTAGTCGGAAATTAAAGTTTGTTTTCTTAAGAAAAAGCATAAAAGCCTATGCTTTGCCAACATGCTTCAGAGTAAATCCCTGTAGGCAGTGGTCTCCCTGCAGAGGTCCCTCCAACTCCAAGTGAGTCAGATCTTTAGCTCTGCAATCAGCAAAGCTCATGCTCCCTGCAAATTGAAGAGGGTGGCTCTGACTCACAATGAGCCATGTCAGACTTCTGCAGAGGGACCGCTGCTCCCCTACAGAGAGCAAAAGTCCTTCTTTACAGCATATAAGCAACAAGGGGTAAATATATTGCGCTAAGAAAAAGTGAAGAGACTAAATTGATATGTGTAAAAAAAATAAAAAAATTATGAAAACAAATGTTGAATTGATAACTCAAGCTGCAACACCTAAAAACATGTGATATACATGTGAAAACAGAAAAAATAGAAGAAAGGGTTGCGCTAACAATGCAACCTAATGAATGTGCGTGAATACAAATAAATGTGAATAAGTAAATAAATGTGTATATATATAAATATATAAATTGATTATAAAGCTGTAATAAAATGATATATATCACACAGAGGCCATCATAACATATGTTAGCCAAACCAAGTAAAGGGATGTATGGGTATTGGGAAGCAATCCCTCGGGGGTTAACCAGATTCTATACAGCAATGATAGCGGTCCCAAATCAGCACAAATGCCCTTTGAAAACGTCATCTATGACGAAACATGTCAGGGCGGAGCCGCGCACTGACGTCACCGAGTTAACGTGACCCCAGAAGCACGGGCGTACGTGTCTTTTGTTTGTTCTTAGCGTGTTTTTTATGCCGGCAATTTTAAATGTTGAGTGTACTTTGTTACACAAAGTTTTAATAAACCCAGTTTAATGGTACTTCACCATCTCGAGCCCTTGTTCACCTTTTTTCTCCCTAATGGATCGATATGCCTGTTTGATCATCTATCTGGTAAGAGCATATACTTACCTTTCTCCGGTGTGATTTCAAGAATCTTCCCTTCCTTTATCAACTTTGGTCTGAAACCGGTGGTGGATTCCTCTTCATCTTTTTCATCTCTTTATTTTGGATGTTCTTGGATTTGGACATTATATTTCATTTATTTTTGCATTTGTGCTGATTTGGGACCGCTATCATTGCTGTATAGAATCTGGTTAACCCCCTAGGGATTGCTTCCCAATACCCATACATCCCTTTACTTTGTTTGGCTAACATATGTTATGTTGGCCTCTGTGTGATATATATAATTTTATTACAGCTTTATGATCAATTTATATATTTATATATTTATATATATAAACATTTATTTACTCATTCACATTTATTTGTATTCACGCACATTCATTAGGTTGCGTTGTTAGCGCAACCCTTTCTTCTATTTTCTTCTCTACAGCATGCCATAAAGAAATACCCTTTCTAAAGAATAAATATGGTAAGACTTTGCTCTTTTTTTTGCTTTCCTACTAAAGCTGTGGTTGGTTTATAAAGAAATAAAATTGGAACACCTTTTTTGATGCACCTAGAATGTATTTAGACAACTTAAATTGAAAGTCCAATTGGGCTTTAATAACTAGAGCCACGTACTTTTTACTTTAAAACAACCCAGTGGCCACGCTAGTTAGCTTTACCAAGTGATGAGAGATAAAGGTCACAGCAAACAGTAAAGTTACCAAAGGCGGCACATGCTCCGTCCTTGTGACATGTCAGGAGGTTGCATGACACCCACGCAAGTTGTAAATTCTGCCCTCCAGCAGTACTAAATGCAGCTCCAAGTATGTGTAGTCCATGAACTGAAACCATTTAGAAGGATCTGACCCAGCCGAGATCATATTAGAAGACGGAAAGAAAAATATTTTTCACTGAACAAAAGAGAGGGTGATATACAGACGTTGTTTTGTCTTTTTATAGTAGAGGAAAATGTTTTCAAGCGAGTCTATACTGCAAAAGTTTAAAAAAAGTCAGTTGCTCATATAGAGATTTAAAAGTCCTGACAGCTGAAGTTTAGGTATGGCATATTTTTGAAGATACATTAGTCCAGCTTGGGGCAATATAACTATGCATGCTCTATACCTGGTTGACCCTTGTGGAAGCTGGAAATCATTGTAGTAGGTACCGTTACTACAGAAAACAAGGTTCTAGGTCCCGTGCCGAACAATGTGTCTGAAGGGGAAAATGTAGGATTCTAAACAAATGACATCACGGAGATGATGAATGTTAGAGGCCTTGCACTCCTCCGACCTCCACCTTCCATTTGAGGATGCCCCACAGATGCTCAATAGGGTTTAAGTCTGGAGACATGCTTGGCCAGTCCATCACCTTTACCCTTAGCTTCTTTAGTAAAGCAGTGGTCACCTTGGAGGTGTGTTTGGGAATGTTGGAATACGGCCCAGTCTCTGAAGGGTGGGGATCATGCTCTGCTTTAGTATGTCATAGTACATGTATTCATGGTTCCCTCAATATACTGTAGCTCCCCAGTGCCGTCAGCACTCATGCAGGTCGGGGGACCATGACACTCCCACCACCATGCTTGACTGTAGGCAAGACACACTTGTCTTTGTTCTCCTCACCTGGTTGTCGCCACACACGCTTGACACCATCTGAACCAAATAAGTTTATCTTGGTCTCATTAGACCACAGGATATGGTTCCAATAATCCATGTCCATAGTCTGCTTGTCTTCAGCAAACTGTTTGTGGTCTTTGTGCATCATCTTTAGAAGAGGCTTCTTTCTGGGATGACAGACATGCAGACCAATTTGATGCAGTGTGTGGCATATTGTCTGAGCACTGACAGGCTGACCCCCCACACCCCCTCAACATCTGCAGTGTTGCTGCGAGGGGTCGAGTCAGTGTGTCGGGTTCCGCCAAAGAGGGTAGCATACTGGAGTCTATTGAGTAGCAAGGAGGGTGCCCTAAAAATAGAGAGAAAGAAAGAATAGGGATATGGGGATATAGATGGGGATAGAGAGGTGCTATGTCCCATGTGCCCCAAGCTCCATGGGGTCGAGTCAGTTCAGTGTGTGGGGGTTCCGCCAGAGAGAGTGGTCTACTGAGTAGCAAGGAGGGTGCCCTAAGAAAAAGAAAGCATGAAAAAGAAAGAATTGGGATATGGGGATACAGATGAGGATCGAGAGGTGCTCCGTCCCATGTGCCCCAAGCTGCTAGGGGTCAAGTTGGGGTGTGGGGGATCCACCAGAGAGAGTGGCTTACTGGAGTCTACTGAGTAGCGAAGGAGGGTACCCTACAAAGAGAAAAAAAGGAATAGCGAAATAAAAAAATAGGGATTTGGCAATATAGATTGGTATAAACAGGTTCTCCGTCCCATGTGCCCCAAGCTTCAAGGAGTCGAGTCAGTGTGTGGGTGTTCCACCAAAGAGGGTGTCCTACAGAAGTCTACTGAGTAGCAAGGAGGGTGCCCTAAAAAGAGAAAGAAAGAATGAAAGAGAAAGAATAGGGCTATGGGAATATAGATGGGGATAGGGAGGCGCTCAGTCCCATGTGCCCATGTGCCTCAACCTGCAAGGGGTCGAGTCAGTGTGTGGGGGTTCCACCAAAGAGGGTGGCCTACTGAAGTCTACTGAGTAGCAAGGAGGGTGCCCTAAAAGAGAGAGTAAGAAAGAAAGAAAAAGAATAGGGATATGGGGATATAGATGGGGATAGAGAGGTGCTCCGTCCCATGCGCCCCAAGCTGCAAGGGGATGAGTTGGTGTGTGGGGGATCCATCAGAGAGAGTGGCTTACTGGAGTCAACTTTGTAGCGAGGAGGGTGCCCTACAAAGAGAAAAAAAGAAAGAGCAAAAGAAAGAATAGGGATTTGGCGATATAGATGGGTATAAAGAGGTGCTCTGTCCCATGTGCCCCAAGCTGCAAGGGGTCAAGTCAGTATGCGGGGGATCCACCAAAGATGGTGGCCTACTGGAGTCTACTGAGTAGCAAGGAGGGTGCCCTAAAAAGAGAGAGATGGAAAGAAAGAAAGAATAGGGATATGGGGATACAGATAGGGATAGAGAGGTGCTCCATCCCATGTGCCGGAAGCTGGAAGGGGTTGAGTTGGTGGGTGGGGGATCCACCAGAGAGAGTGGCTTACTGAAGTCTACTGAGTAGCAAGGAGGGTGCCCTAAAAAGAGAAAGGAAGAATGGAAGAGATCGCATAGGGATATGGGGATAGAGAGGTGCTCCATCCCTTGTGCCCCAAGCTGCAAGGGGTCAAGTTGGTGTGTGGGGGATCCACCAGAGAGAGTGGCTTACTGGAGTCTACTGAGTAGCGAGAAGGGTGCCCCAAAAAGAGAGAGAAAGAAAGAGCGAAAGAAAGAATAGGGATATGGGAATATAGATGGGTATAAAGAGGTGCTCCGTTCCATGTGCCCCAAGCTGCAAGGGGTCGAGTCAATGTGTGGGGGTTCCGCCAAAGAGGGTGTCCTACGGGAGTCTACTGAGTAGCGAGGAAGGTGCCCTAAAAAGAGAGAGAAAGAAAGAGCGAAAGAAAGAATAGGGATATGGGGATATAGATGGGTATAAAGTGGTGCTCCGTTCCATGTGCCCCAAGCTGCAAGGGGTCGAGTCAATGTGTGGGGGTTCCGCCAAAGAGGGTGTCCTACGGGAGTCTACTGAGTAGCGAGGAGGGTGCCCTAAAAAGAGAGAGAAAGAAAGAAAAGAACTGTACATTGTGGTAAATCTACATATACAGAGAATGATAGATAGACAGATAATAGATAACATTTGTTCTGCTGTAAGGTGTAAAGAAGGACTTCGCCTGGTTTCTCGGTTTCATTGTATTTGGGTTCTGTCGGCCCTCTAATACACAGCAGCCATTCAGGTAATAAATAATGAGGGTAAATTGTAAGCACTTACCCATGGAGCGAGTCTTTAATGAGGCATAACGCAAAATAAAGTGCTGCACGCCATGAAAGAATTAACACAGCGCATTACTTCACACAACTGCAGCCTGCGTAAGAAGGGCCAACAAGACCGGCCTTTATGCGGGGGCCCTAAATCACCTGAAACTTAAAGGCACATTTCACAGGAAGGAAAACAGCAGCTCTAAAACATACATCAAATTGAAGCTAAAGTGTGAAAAATGCAAAGAATAACACACGTGTGAAGTGCCCGCCATCTACAGCCTCTTTCACGTTTTTATATTTGACTTTCCATTCTGCAAATTTTATAATGTATATTTTTTCTCTCCCTGTAATTGCAATTTTTATTTTCTGAGTCGTGTTTTCTTAATGGCCAGCATACCTGCTTGTAGTGCCTTGTAGTGAATTTCAAGCAGACATAAAAGGCACAATTTAATGCAGCTATGAATTTATTAATAAATCATTAAATGTGTTTTTAATGTACTAATGTAACTACTGTAATCCTCCTTAAAGCAGCACCGAGACTGGGAGAGGGAGGAATATATCTGTGAGCCAATCAGGTGTGCATGTAGGGTTGCCACTTTTTCTTCAAGCCAAACCCAAGTGATGCACAGAACTTTTTTTTATTTTAGTATACACCAGTGGCGGCTGGTGCTCACATTTTTTGGGGGGGCGCAAACGAAAAAAAAAAAAACAATTGCAGCCTCACTGGGCCCATCAATTATCACCACTGTGCCATGCCATCAAACGCAACCACTGTGCCATGCCATCAAACGCAACCACTGTGCCATGCCATCAAACGCAACCACTGTGCCATGCCATCAAACGCAACCACTGTGCCATCAAAACGCAACCACTGTGCCATAAAATGCAGTCACTGTGCCATGCCATCAAAACGCAACCACTGTGCCATCAAAACGCAACCACTGTGCCATAAAATGCAGTCACTGTGCCATGCCATCAAACACAGCCACTATTCCATCAATTGTCACCACTATGCCATGCCATCAATTGTCACCACTGTGCCATCAATTGTCACCACTGTGCCATCAATTGTCACCACTGTGCCATGCCATCAATTGTCACCACTGTGCCACCAATTATCACCACTGTGCCCACCAATTGTCACCACTGTGCCCATCAATTGTCACCACTGTGCCACCAATTGTCACCACTGTGCCCAACAATTGTCACCACTGTGCCCAACAATTGTCACCACTGTGCCATCAATTGTCACCACTGTGCCACCAATTGTCACCACTGTGCCCATCAATTGTCACCACTGTGCCACCAATTGTCACCACTGTGCCACCAATTGTCACCACTGTGCCACCAATTGTCACCACTGTGCCCATCAATTGTCACTGTCCAGACATCCATCCACCTCGGAGCTTTATATTATAACCTGCTGGGACTTGTAGTTCTCCATCTTCTCATGGAGAAGATGGAGATTGGAGAACTACAAGTCCCAGCAGATTATACATACAATATGGCTCTGAGGTGGATGGGTGTGGATTGCATGCACCTATCAATCCCAGGGGATTGATAGGTGCATGCAATCCACACACCCATCCACCCCAGAGCCTTATTGTATGTATAATCTGCTGGGACTTGTAGTTCTCCAATCTCCATCTTCTCCATGAGAAGATGGAGAACTACAAGTCCCAGCAGTCTAACTACAATAACAGGCTCCAATCGGGATGGGGATCAAGCAGTGCAGGATTGGCTTGATCGACACAACAACACAGGCAGGCATCTATCGGCTTACCTAGCCGACCGTTCCGCTCGGGCTGTATGAAATGATGTGCGCTCCCGCGTGACGTCACTTCCGCTTTTCGTCTAAAAGACGAATGGCCGGAAGTAACAATGCTCCCGCCTCCCAGCGCCCATACAAGCACTGTCAGGGGGACGGGAAGCTCATCAGCGCTCTGCAATGCGCTCGATAGGCGGGGATTGAAAAGCCCGCATATGAAGCACCATGTATGCAATCTAAAGATTGCATTGACACGGCGCTTCATAGGGCAATGGTGGCCGTCGCTCAAACATTTTTTAAGTAAAGGAATTTTTTTTTTTTCAAGTTTCTTAAAGGGGCCACTGAAAAAAAATATATATATATATATATTTTTTTTTTTCTTTTTTTTGTGCCTACAGGAGGGGGGGGCGGCGCCCGGGCGCCCCCTATGGGCGGGCCGCCACTGGTATACACTATAGGATTGTAACAGACCTGGGACACCTTTGGGTACTCCAAAAAGAATAGTAATGCAGCGCACATAGTGCCCCCTCACCCTAATGTCAAGCCCAGTTCAGAGCCACATTCCCGTCGGAATAATGTGTCCAGGTTTCAGGTGGACTGAAACCCGGACACTGTCAGATGTACTCACCGAGGCTGAGATGCTGAGAGCGGCTCCCCTTGCAGCTAAGCGCACTCACCCCTAGAAGTGATACAGAGGGTAGAGGGCACAACGAGGCACAAGTCACCAGCAGGCTTGGAAGGGATTCAGTGGTGATCGCTGGGAAGTGAGCTGGTACACGTGCTGTGGTCGGCTGGACACCAGTCCTGAAGTGAGAAGCCCGGCTGGGGTTTTCAACCCAGCAGGTCTGGAAGAGGAGACTGTAGACAAGTCCTTTGAGAAAAGCCGGGGGTCAAACACAGATGATCAAGTAGAGGCAAGTCCTTAGAAATACCAGAGCAGAGAAATCCTTAGGCAAGCCGGGGTCAAACACAGGAGACAGGCAGAGCAGATAAATCCTTAGGCAAGCCAGGGGTCAAACACAGGAGACAGGCAGAGCAGATAAATCCTTAGGCAAGCCGGGGGTCCAACACAGGAGACGGGCAGAGCAGAGAAATCATTAGGCAAGCCGGGGGTCAAACACAGGAGACAGGCAGAGCAGATAAATCCTTAGGCAAGCCGGGGATCAAACACAGGAGATGGGCAGAGCAGAGAAATCCTTAGGCAAGCCGGGGGTCAAACACAGGAGACAGGCAGAGCAGAGAAATCATTAGGCAAGCCGGGGGTCAAACACAGGAGACAGGCAGAGCAGAGAAATCCTTAGGCAAGCCAGGGGTCAAACACAGGAGACGGGCAGAGCAGAGAAATCCTTAGGCAAGCCAGGGGTCAAACACAGGAGATCAGAGCAGGTCAAGGTCAATCCGGGTCACAACGGGTAATCACAAGATAGTAGAGTACTGAAGCGGGAACACAGGAAGCTGTAAGACAAACCAGCAATAAACCAAAAGAGCAGCCTTTTATAGGCCAGCAAGGTAACTTACGTTATGCGCGCTTCAGTGCGCATGCGCCTGCGCCGGCCCGCTGTTTCGCGCATGCGCAGGTACGCCATCCTACCACGCACGCGCGCAGGAAAGTTCCGATACTGGCAAGTTCGGCTTCTTTTACTTCTCTGACAGACACATGACACAAAACCCGGACTGTCCGGATCCCGGACAGGTGGCAACCCTATGTGCATGTGTTGATAAAAAACATGTTGATAGAAGGAGAGAGCCGAGTGAGCAAGAAGATGACCACTTCACTAGCCAGTCAGCAGAGTGGAATGAGAAGATGAAGCCACTGTATTCCATAACTGTAACTGGAAAAGTGGTGTTATGTGCCTGACTGTTCTCCATGGCAGAGCTGTGTAAATCTCAGGACTGGATAGACATAAATGCAAATCATTTGGCAGGTAAAACAGCTCCTATATATGTATTTTATCTATAAGTTTACCTGTGATGAAATGTTTTGCAGTCCAAAATTAACATTGCGTTTTGTTATACTCAGTAATAGACTTTCTCAAATATAGTTAGCTTTAAATTTTGGCCAAAATTTTGTTCAGTTTGCGCAACTGATAGATGCTGGAATTCGAAAATGGAACAAAAGCCAAAAAGACACTTTTGCTTTAAAAAGATTTTTATTGAGTTTTGCAATGTAAAATAACAAAAGGTATAAAAGTAATGCACAAGGGGGTACAATAAAATGAGAGGCATAGATAGCAGAATTACAGCATTTAACACAAAGACATAAGACCAAGCCCGAACGGTCACATGACTATACCAAATGACACTTTTGAAATGCATTAAACAATTTTCCCTTCCAAAATATTTGGCAGGGCCCTCTTTACCACTTGCCCTCCAGAAGATTTACCCCCCTTCATGACCATTTTTTGCGATACTGCACTGCATTAGTTTAACTGACAATTAAAACAATTAAATTGATGCCCTTTTTTCCCCACAAATAGAGCTTTCTTTTGGTGGTATTTGATCACCTCTGCGGTTTTTATTTTTTGCGCTATAAACAAAAAAAAATCCAATAAAAATATGTAGATGTAGCACCCTGATGTTTAGGCAGGGCTGCTATTAAATTTAGTTGCCAGGCGATAGTTGCCTTGGCCAATTGTTAGGAGATCAATTGATTTCCCCCCCAATTTGAGAATTTCTGCACTTCTCTCTTCTGTCACTAGGTGGCCGGGTATCTGGTGACATTAGATAAAACAAGGGCATTGCAAGGACAGATTAGGAATGAATGGGGTATCTCAGCCAATGGGCAGGGATTTTCTTGGGTCCCTTGGCCTGCTGGGAGAACCTATTTATTTGGGTGGAGTCAGGTGATCGGGGTTCTGTGCCACCAGGACAGGTTGCCCGTCTGTCAGGGATAGTATTAGCATCATGGGAAGATTTCCAGATTAGTAGGGAAAGCATAGGGATCTTTCACTCTTGGAAACCTCTAGACTTATGTACTGCCAAAAAATGTGTTTGTTTTCGTTTTTTGTCTCATTCGTTTTTTTTTTGTTTTTTTTCATAAATTCGTAATTTGTACGTTCGAAAATTTAGAATTTGGAAATTTGGAAATTCGAAATTAAATTTGTAATTTCGGAAATCGAAAATTTGTAAATATGAAATCTCAGAATTCCTAAATTCGAAATTCGTAGATTATGAATTTCGTAAATTCGAAAATTCGTAAATTCGAAAATTTAGAAATTCATAAATTCGAAAGTTCGGAAATTCAAAAATCGAAAAATAAGACAGGAAAATCCAAAAATTAAAAAGAACGAAAATCCAAAAATTCGAAATAATAACTAACTAATAATAACTATTAACCACTAGCCGACCGCGCACCGTCATTATACGGCGGCAGGTCGGCTCTCCTGGGCGAGAGCCCGTAGCTATACGGCGGCTCTTTGAGCCGCCACTAGGGGGCGCGTGCCGGGCACACGCGATCGCTCGTTACAGAGCGGGGAACGGGAGCTGTGTGTGTAAACACACAGCTCTCGTTCCTGTCAGCAGGGGAAATGCTGATTTTCTGTTCATACAATGTATGAACAGAAAATCAGTGTTTCCCCTAGTGAGGCCACTCCCCCCCCCCACAGTAAGAACACACCCAGGCATACTTAACCCCTTCCCCGCCCCCTAGTGTTAACCCCTTCACTGCCAGTGGCATTTTTATAGTAATCCAATGCATTTTTATAGCACGGATCGCTATAAAAATACCAATGGTCCCAAAAATGTGTCAAAAGTGTCCGAAGTGTCCGCCATAACGTCACAGTACCGAAAAAAAATCGCTGATCGCCGCCATTACTAGTAAAAAAAATATATTAATTAAAATATCATAAAAATACCCCCTATTTTGTAAACGCTATAACTTTTGCGCAAACCAATCAATAAACGCTTATTGCGATTTTTTTACGAAAAATATGTAGACGAATACGTATCGGCCTAAACTGAGGAAAAAAAAAGTTTTTTTATATATTTTTGGGGGATATTTATTACAGCAAAAAGTAAAAAATATTCATTTTTTTTTAAATTGTCGCTCTATATTTGTTTATAGCGCAAAAAATAAAAACCGCAGAGGTGATCAAATACCACCAAAAGAAAGCTCTATTTGTGGGAAAAAAAGGACGCCAATTTTGTTTGGGAGCCACGTCGCACGACCGCGCAATTGTCAGTTAAAGCGGCGCAGTCCCGAATCGCAAAAAGTCCTCTGGTCTTTGGGCAGCAATATGTTCCGGGGGGTAAGTAGTTAAACTATAGGTATTGGAATTTCCTTTGAAATGTGTCTGTTAGCGACTGTAACAAATACAAATTTATCTGAAGTTACAAATTATCTGAAATAAAGAATGCCGCATCTAAACAAATGTAATGAAACAAAATAATAATAAATAATAATAAGCTTTTATTATTATTTTCATTATTGTTATTTATTATTATTAATTTGTTACGTTCCATTTCTTTAGATGTGGCATTCGTAATTACGGATAATTCGGAACTTTGGATAAATTTGTATTTGTTACATTCACTAACAGCCAAATTTGAAAGGAAATTCCAATACCTATATATTAAAGTTATTATAGTTATTATTCAGATTTTCGATTTTGAGACCCCTGATGTCTCACTTTTACATAGAAAAAGAGACTGAGGACAGAGATACCCCAGTCCCTTTCTCTGCACCCAAGCAGCAGGGGGAATCTGCCCAGCATAGGTTGATTAGGGTGTGCCCAGGCACACCTGGCACACCCTGTGCGCATGCCTATGCTTATACGCGACATGCAGACTTTTTCCTTATATTGAAGTGAGTGCAATATTTTTTATCAATAAACCTTTTATTAAAAATACTGCACTAAGTTGCGCATCTTTCGCTTTTCCCTGTAACATCTGGGAAACTCTAGAGGAGACCATCGGCTGATTAGAAGTGTATGAAAATAAGGAGAGTGGTGAAACTTCCCCATTGCATCCCTGTTGAGAACTAAGGGGCAGATCCACAAAGATCTGCCCCGGCGCAGCGTATCTGAGATACACCTACCCCGCCGTAACTTACTTTTTTTGGTTCGAATCCCCAAAGATATCGCAAGCGGCGTAACGGCGCGGAATTCAAATCGCCGATTAGGGGGCGTGTTTCATTTAAATGAAGCGCGTCCCCGCGCCGAATGAACTGCGCATGCTCCGTTTCTAAATTTCCCGCCGTGCATTGCGCTAAATAACGTCGCAACAACGTAATTTTTTTAACTTAGACGTGAATTACGTCCATCCCGATTCACGGACGACTTACGCAAAAAAAATAATTCAAATTTCGACGCGGGAATGACGGCCATACTTAACATGGCAAGTCTAACTATACGCGACGAAATAGCAGCTTTAACTATACGTCGGAAAAAGCCGACTACAGACGACGTAAGAGAATGCGACGGCTGCGCGTACGTTCGTGGATCGTCGGAAATAGCTAATTTGCATACCCGACTCGGAAAACGACGCAAACTCCACCCAGCGGACGCCGAAGTATTGCATCTAAGATCCGAAGGCGTACGAAGCCGTACGCCTGTCGGATCTAACCCAGATTCCGTCGTATCTTGGTTTGAGGATGCTTTCTCATTCCTATTCAGTTAAACTAAAAAAAAAGTTAAGCAGAAACATTCGGGAAACTGAAGCGTTCTACATAATTAATAAGGCCTGTCATGTTCTTATGAGGTCATATCAGCTCTGGAAAGTCGTTTTTCTGTAGTGGATGACGATCGCCTCACCACGTGTTGCATTTCACAGCCGCAGTTCCCTACGACGGCACACAACGGCCCAGTGTCTCCCATGCTAATGAAGCTCTGTCTGAGTGGTGTTCTGCTTTAAATCACTCCTAGCTTCATTCCATCTTCGTGAAGCCTTTTCCAAAAGCCCGGCGTGGCTTATTTCTCCATCCTGACAGCTGAAGTAAATAATCTCTGGAACATTACTTGTTCATTGTGACACCCAAATTAAACAATGTGAAACTTGGACGCGAAAATAATTTTCTTCGTTATGAAGCGGGCCGCCTGTGAGGTTGGCCGAGCCGTATCTGAGGGGAGGATGTTAGCATGGGCAAGATGCAAATGATCAGCATTTAAAAATATACCAGGATCCAAAATACGCACACTTGGAAGTCAAAATAATCGAGGGCATGCCATGTTTGTTTAACCACTTCCATACCAGGCACGTACGCACCTTCCCGCCCAAGCCAATTTTCAGCTTTCAGCACTGTCGCACTTTGAATGGCAATTGCGCGTCCTTTTTTCCCCACAAATAGAGCTTTCTTTTGGTGGTATTTGATCACCTCTGCGATTTATTTTTTTTGCGCAACAACTAAAAAAAGACTGAAAATTTTGAAAAAAAATTAAGTTTTTATTTTTTTCTGTAAATTTTTTTGTAAATAAGTAAGTTTTCTCTTTCAATTACGGGCACTGATATGGCGGCACTGATGGGCACCGATGAGATGGCACTGATGGACATCGATGAGGTAGTACTGACGGGCACAGATGAGGTGGCACTGATTGGCGGCGCTGGTATGTGCCACTGATGGGCACACATAGGCGGCACTGATGGGCACACATAGGCGGCACTTATGGGCACACATAGGCGGCACTTATGGGCACTCATGGGAGGCACTGATGGGCACTCATGGGCGGCACTGGGCACTCATAGGCGGCACAGATGGGCACTCATGGGTGGCACTTATGGGTGGCACTGATGGATACTTATGGGTGGCACAGATGGGCACTGATAGGTAGGCACTGGGCATGGATGGGCACTGTGAGGTGGCACTGATGGACACTGTGGGGTGGCACTGATGGACACTGTGGGGCAGCACTGATCTACCCATGTTGCCAGTCAGTGCCCATTTGTGGGCACTGATTGGCATTTTTTTTTTTTTTAAAGCTTTTTTTTATTTATTTTTTCAAGACTTTTTTTTTTTTTTCAAGACTTATTGTTTTATTTGCCCTTCCCTGGTGGTCCAGTGTGGCGATCCGAGGGGGGGCTGCGCTGATAAACAATCAGCGCGAACCCCCCCTGTCAGGAGAGCCGCAGATCGGCTCTCCTATACTCGCGTCTGTCAGACGCGAGTGAGGAAGAGCCATCAACGGCTCTTCCTGTTTACATCGTGATCAGCCGTGGTTGGACACGGCTGATCACGTGGTAAAGAGTCTCCGCCGGAGGCTCTTTACCGAGAGCGCCACGGGCGCGCGCGGCATGAAATCCTGCAGGACGTCCATGGACGTCCTGTCAGGATTTCAGAACCACTTCCCGGACGTAAATCGGCTATAGGCCGGGCGGGAAGTGGTTAAATATCACAGAATGGTCCAGTTATGCTATATAAGGAGGATTCCTTCGGCCTTTTGGAATATTCAATGTATGACTCTCTGACTAGGTTGTATACGGTATATTGGAAAGCTGAGATTTTTATACTTTGTATTGTTAAACTTCAATAAAAATGATTGAAACATAAATATCACATGCAGAGGGTAGGGAAAGTTTTAGTTTTTTCTATTTCGTCATGTTTTAATCCATTTAAAACTAATAAATAGAGTTCTGAAATTACAGGTCCTCTCTTCCTGCCAACAAGTAACAGCCAGGTCTGGGAGGGAGTCTCTGTAACCACATGTCCCCATTGTACAGTATGTGAGGGCCGGACACAGAAAAGTTAAAAGAATGCAAAATCACTAAGGGCTCTTTTAGATGGGGGAGGGGGGCAATAAAAACAGGTGGCTGAGCCATGGTTTTACCATCTCTCTGACCACCCACTCCGATGCTAATATTACAGCCTGACAGGGTTGTACACTGGCCGTGGTCACAGTGCTTTGCTTTTTGTTATTTTTAAAGTGATTGTAAAGGCAGAATTTTTTTTTTAAATCTTAATGCATATTTTGCATTAACTACTTTTACCCCCCTGGAACATATTGCTGCCCAAAGACCAGAGTACTTTTTGTGATTCTGGACTGCCTCGCTTTAACAGACAATTACGTGGTCGTGCGACGTGGCTCCCAAACAAAATTAGCGTCCTTTTTTCCCCACAAATAGAGCTTTCTTTTGGTGGTATTTGATCACCTCTGCGGTTTTTAGTTTTTGCGCTATAAACAAAAATAGAGAGCCAATTTTGAAAAAAATGAATATTTTTTACATTTTGCTATAATAAATATCCCCCAAAAATATATAAAAAAACATTTTTTTTCCTCAGTTTAGGCCGATACGTTTTCTTCTACATATTTTTCGTAAAAAAAAATCGCAATAAGCGTTTATTGATTGGTTTGCGCAAAAGTTATAGCGTTTACAAAATAGGGGGTATTTTTATGTCATTTTTATTATATTTTTTTTACTAGTAATGGCGGCGATCAGCGATTTTTCTTTCGGTAGTGCGACATTATGGCGGACACTTCGGACACTTTTGACACATTTTTGGGACCATTGGCATTTTTATAGCGATCAGTGCTATAAAAATGCATTGGATTACTATAAAAATGCCACTGGCAGTGAAGGGGTTAACACTAGGGGGCGGGGAAGGGGTTAAGTATGCCTGGGTGTGTTCTTACTGTGGGGGGGGGGGTGGCCTCACTAGGGGAAACACTGATCCTCGGTTCATACATTGTATGAACCGAAGATCAGCATTTCCCCTGCTGACAGGAACGAGAGCTGTGTGTTTACACACACAGCTCCCGTTCCCCGCTCTGTACCGAGCGATCGCGTGTGCCCGGCGGCGATCGCGCCCGCCGGGCACACGCACGGGAGTCGGGGGCGAGCGCGCCCCTAGTGGCGGATGGGAGAGAGGACGTCATACTACGTGCTCTCGCCCAGCCGAGCCAACTTGCCAACGTATACCGGCGGTGGGCGGTCGGCTAGTGGTTAAGATAAAAAGCCTTATGTGTGCAGCAGCCCCCCTCACACTTACCTGAGGTCCATTGAGATCCAGTGATATTGCAGGAGTTTCTCGGCTGCCCGGGACTCTCCCCCCCTCATTCACTAGGAGAGCAGCACGACACCATTGCTGTCAATCAAAGTCTGTGAGCCAATGAGGAAAGAAAGGGGTTGGGGATGCGGCTCCATATCTGAATAGACATAAAAACCTTGAGACTTTACAACTCCTTTAATACAAACTTATGCCGCGTACAGACGGTCGTTTTTTGTGATGAAAAAAAACGACGTAGCATACACACCATCACTTTTTCCAAAGGCTCTAGCAAAGCGCGGTTACGTTCAGCACAGACGACGGCACTCTGTTCCATTCAAACTCGCGTCCTAACTTGCTTTTGAGCATGCGCGGGTTTAAAAACGTTGTTTTAAACGTCGTTTTAGCTACACACGGTCATTTTTTTGGACACAAAAAACGACGTTTTGAAAAACGAAGCATGCTCGAATTTTTTTTTTCATTTTTCAGAAGACCTAAAACAACGTTTTCCCCACACACGGTCATTTTAAATTACGTTTTTAAAAACAACGTTTTTTTTTTCACCACAAAAAACGACCGTCTGTACGCGACATTAGGCTCTTGCTTTGTAGTGCTACACTCAGAAGCTGGTGCAGCTGTGCATGGTAGCCAATCAGCTTCTAACTTCAGCATATATAAAAAACAATTCCGTGCCAAAAAAAATATTTATATATATTATTAAGCAATAATTTGGGTGCCCATGTAAAGGTCCCAAACACACAATGGGCCAGATTCTGGTAGAATCTGCGGCGGCGTAGCGTAAGCCATTTACACTAGGCCGCCGCAAATTACTGGAGCAAGTGCCGTATTCTCCAAGCACTTGCTCCGTAATTTGCGGCGGCGTAGTGTAAATGGCCCGGCGTAAGCCCGCGTAATTCAAAGGGGGCGGCTTGTATTTAAATTAAGCGCGCCCCCGCGACGATCGAACTGCGCATGCGCCGGGCATAAAAATAGCCCAGTGCGCATGCTCCAGCCCACAACGGAAAACGTCAATGACGCCGACGTGAGCGTCATTGACGTAAAGTCGTATTCGCGAACGACTTACGAAAACGACGGAAAAAGACGACGCTGACCCGACGCCATACTTAACATGGCTTACGACGGACCTTCGTAAACTTGCCCCTCATATAGCAGGGGCAAGTTTACGCTTACTGAAACGTCGTAAATTCATTGCGTCGTCCGCGCGTACGTTCGGGAATCGCCGTAAATAGCTAATTTGCATAGACGACGGGGAAAACGACGAGGCGACACCTAGCGGCGGGAAAAAAAATTGCATTTATAATCTGACAGCGCCTGTCAGATCTAAGGGATATCTATGCGTAACTGATTCTAAGAATCAGTCGCATAGATACGCCGGGCCAGATTAGGACTTACGACGGCGCAAATGGCGTTGCGCCGTCGTAAGCCTTTTAAGAATCTGGCCCAATGTGTGCTAAGCTGCTCCCCTAGAAAGTGATGAAGTGTATGTGACTTCTATCTGATGCGTGCTAAAAAGTGTACTGGGGGCGCTATGGAGTAATATGTAATTACACAACTTATTCTATAATATGCAACAACAAGTAAATTAATAAAAATGTGTCCTGTTGTACGTGATAAATCAATCAATAAATCAATAGTAAATAATAAAGTCCCATTGGTGCAAACAAAGATACAACATCAATGCTCGAATATCCTCTAGATATATTTCTTGCTGTGATGTGCCGTCTCCGGTCGTGCAAACTTAATTGATCTTCCACCACCTGGATAATTAGTACGACACCCAATGTGCACAAGTAGTAAATTGTGCTTACCAGACCTGGTTGACCTCTTTAATGAAAAAGACGGTCAGATGCGATTGAGCAGGATAATGCCTGCAGACATATAAATCGACTGGAGCATGTACGATACCTCACCCTCGGAATGTTGAGATTTTAGAACATGGAATACAAACAGAGAGCTTCCATAGTGCAATGCTATTTTATTAAAATAGAATAAAAACACCAGCCAATTGGCTACTCGCCCTCGCCCTTCTCCCGTCACTGGGGCTGCAAGCTTTGATAAAAAAAACACTGGCTCTCCCACCTCCGTGGCGGCGTGCGCTCCACCAGCTGCTGACACTATCCAGACAATCGGGAAGTGACGTAGGACATAGTACACGTGACCAGGTTCTGCCGCCGACGTACGTTTCGTATAGTTACGTTTTCAAGTAAGTTTGCACGACCGGAGACGGTTTTTGTATCACAGCAAGAAATATATCTAGAGGATATTCGAGCATTGATGTTGTATCTTTGTTTGCACCAATGGGACTTTATTATTTACTATTGATTTATTAATTGATTTATCGCGTACAACAGGACACATTTTTATTAATTTACTTGTTGTTGCATATTATAGGATAAGTTGTCTAACTTCAGCATGTTCAATTAAGCATTGACAATAAAACCTGGAAGCTGATTGGTTTCTATGTAGCTTTGCACCAGATTTTGCACTCTTTGGGCCAGATTCACAGAGCAAGTACGGCGGCGTATCTACTGATACACCGGCGTACTTTCAAATTTGCCGCGTCGTATCTTTAGTTTGAATCCTCAAATCAAGATACGACGGCTTCTGGCTTTGATCCGACAGGCGTGCGGCTTCGTACGCCTTCGGATCGTAGGTGCAATACTTTGGCGCCCGCTGGGTGGAGTTCGCGTTGTTTTCCACGTCGGGTATGCTAATTAGCTTTTTCCATCGATCCGCGAACATACGCCCGGCCGTCGCATTCTCTTACATTGTCGCTAGTCGGCTTTTCCCGGCGTATAGTTAAAGCTGCTATTTTCTGGCGTATAGATAGACTTGCCATGTTAAAGTATGGCCGTCGTTCCAGCGTCGAATTTAAAAAAAATAATTTGCGTAAGTCGTCCGTGAATAACAAAGGACGTAACTCACGTCTAAGTTCAAAAAATGACGTCGGTGCGACATCATTTCGCGCAAAGCACGGCGGGAAATTTCAAAACGGAGCATGCGCAGTTCATTCGGCGCGGGGACGCGCTTCATTTAAATGAATCACGCCCCCAACCCGCCCATTTTAAATACGCCGCCAGAAAAACACTACGCCGCCGTAACTTACGGCGTGAAATCGTTGAGGATTCGAAATTCCGCCAGGTAAGATACGGCGGCGTAGCGTATCACTGATACGCGGCGCAAGTGCAAATGTCTGTGAATCTGGCCCTTTGGTTTTAGTAAATAACCCCCATTGTGTTAGAATATAGAGCTTCCTCTAGTGGGCAATCTACAAATCTCTATATTTCATCCGATAACAAAAACATGGACGTGCAAGCATACAAACATATCAAAGTCAAATCAAAAATACTGTAATAATAAATTAAACGTGCTACCTGAAAGTCTGTTTAATTTCTCTTTTAATGAATTTAGCGTAATTGTTATTAAATAATTACAGAAATCTGAAATTTGTGGAAAGATCGTTGGTTTACTTTATACAGTTCTAGATGGAATTTTTTTTAAATGACCAGAAAATGCTCATAGTATATAGACATTGTGTTATATAAGCAATATTTGAAGTAAGCTCAGTCTCGCAATGTCATGTGTAATTATTACTGAAAACCTAATTTATGGTGGAAAGAACTGCTGGGTATAGAACTGGTTTAACAGTGACATCTATTGGCTTTTCTGGGGAGCAACAATTACCTAATCACAAATGTGTGAGTGCCTTTTTTAGTTGTTTTCTTGTGATATACAAGCTTCTTTTTTTCTTACCCTAATGCCACGTACACACGACCGTTTTTCATGACGAGTAAAATGCTATTTTTTTCAATTGGTCGTGAAAAACGATTGTGTGTAGGCTCCAGAGCATTTTTCTCTTCGAGAAAAATGGGCATTAAAAATTTGAGGCCAGATTCACGTAGAATCGCGGCGGCGTAACGTATCCTAGATACGTTACACCACCGCAATTTTTCATCGCAAGTGCCTGATTCACCAAGCACTTGCGATGAAAACCTACGCCAGTGGCCTCCGGCGCAAGGCGGGCCAATTCAAATGGGCGTGTGCCATTTAAATTAGGCGCGCTCCCGCGCCGGGCCTACCGCGCATGCTCCGTTTCCGAACTCCCGCCGTGCTTTGCACGAAGTGACGTCATTTTTTCGAACGGTGACGCGCGTAGCGTAATTCCGTATTCCCGCTCTTACGCAAACGACGTTATTTTTTAAATTTCGACGCGGGAACGAAGGCCATACTTTACACAGCAATACGATTGCTGTGTCAAGGCACCAAAAAAACTAACTTTGCGACGGGAAACTAGACTAGCGGCAACGTAGCGAACGCGAAAAACCGCGTCGGGGATCGCTGTAACTCCTAATTTGCATACCCGACGCTGGTTTAAGACGCAAACTCCCCCCAGCGGTGGCCGCGGTATTGCATCTTAAGATCCGACAGTGTAAAACAATTACACCTGTCGGATCTTAGGGCTATCTATGCGTAACTGATTCTATGAATCAGTCGCATAGATAGAAACAGAGATACGACGGAGTATCAGGAGATACGCCGTCGTATCTCATTTGTGAATCTGGCCCTTAGAACCTGCTCTATTGTTTCTCGTCGTTTTTCACGTCGACTTTTTTCTCGTCATGAAAAACGGTTGTGTGTAGGCTTAAACGAGGGGGGGGGGAAACGTGCATGCTCAGAAGCAAGTTATGAGATGGGAAATTAGCATAATCAGCCCAAAGGGTGGCGCCATTCGAATGGAACTTCCCCTTTATAGTTGCCGTTGTACGTCACCGCGCTTTGCTTGAGCATTTTTTATCACGATCGTGTGTATGCTTGAGAGGAATCACGTCGAGAAAAACTTTGTTTTTTTTTCCATGACATGAAAAACGGTCATGTGTACGTGGCATCAGGCTCCGTTCACACCTAGGCATTTTTGGGCGATTGTTTGCTGTAAGCCTCAGCTTTAAAAATGCCCAACAGTACATTGATCTGTGCCAATGAACGGGTTTATTCTACTCTGATACCTCCCTCTCACCGCCGGGGTAGGGATGCACCATCCCCCTTTTTTCTCCTTTCTTCTTCTCTTTTCTTCTTTTCCTTCCTTTTCCTCTTTATCTTTCTTACTTCTCTCTCCTCTCCTTCTTATGCATTTATAAGGCTGTTTCCCATGGTTAATATACTGAATCAGCTTTAACTGACTGTTACTTGTTGACCCCATGGGTCTAGATAGTGCCTCAAATGACAGACCCGGCCCCGGGGCAGGGTCTAAGTTATCCGTCCTGATAGATAATTGCAGTAGGAGCACTAAAAGTTGAGTTAATGATCTGTTTTTGACCTGCAAAAATTTGTATCTATGCTAGTCCCCCGAATAGAGGCTATGGTCGTTTTTCCCCCTCCCCCTCTCCTTTTTTATTTCTGTACACCCTATTTTTTTTTTGTCTTGAAAATTTAATAAAAAAACTATTGGAAACGAAAAATGCCCAACAGGACACATCCCATTCATTTCAATGGCTCCTTCTCACATCTGAGCATTCTGTCGTCTTAGGAAAAATGCCCGTCGTTCAAAAAAGTACAGGAGCTCCTTTTTTACAGGCATTTTATCTGCTTTACATTGGTAACTTGTCAACTTCAAAATCGCTGCAAAAAAACCCTAAATAAACGCCTGTAAAATAGCAACGCCTAGATGTGAACATAGTCTAATATATCTCCCATCTGTCCCCGATTTCAAGGGACTGTCCCTGATTTGGAACAATGTCCCTCATTCCTCCTCATGTGTCCCTCATTTTGGTCTGATCTATATAATTGTATATAAAAATGCACTTTTTATCTATCAAAAAGTGTTTTCCAGTGCTAAACCTTTTATCTGATTTGTAAATTGCTGCATTTGTAAATTTTAAAAAGCCAATATAAAGGAATAGTAGTGGTAAAAAAAAAAAAAAAAATCTAGTGGGTTTAACTAATATTTTTATGTATAAATCTCCCTTAAGGGGGCGTGGCAAGGGATGTTTCCAATGCCTACAAACTTCCCTTGTTCCCATCTCAGAATGTTGGGAGGTATGCCTAAACCACGGGCATTGTATAGTGTTCACTTAGGACTAGTTCACACCAGAACCCGTGTTCTGCACACGTTTTCCACAAACACTCTGCGGTTGCGATTTGCAACCGGTGCCAGAAAGATGTGTGCTTTTTTTTCTTAATTAGAATTAGTTTTTTTTTTGTAAAAAAAAAAAAACATGCACATACAGCATGATTCAAAAAAACTCCTCCTGCCCTATTCAGGTCACCCAACATGCATGAGCTCTGTATACTGAACAGGAACACCTGTCCTATAAGCTTGCATGTTGTATAGGAATTACATAGGAAGTCTTTTACAAAAGGTACTGAATATCCAACTTCTCCATCTAGATACTACATTTGAATAAACTCTTATGCCGCGTACACACCACTGCTTTTCATGACGAGAAAAATTCAATTTTTTAAATTGGTCGTGAAAAACGGTCGTGTGTATGCTCCAGAGCATTTTTCTCGACGTGAAAAATGTCCGTTAAAAATTTAGAACATGCTCTATTTTTTCTCATCGTTTTTCACGTCGTCCTTTTTCACATTGTGAAAAATGGTCGTGTGTACGCTTTAACGAGGGGGAAAAAAACTGCATGCTCAGAAGCAAGTTATGAGACGGGGAAATTAGCAAAAGCAGCCCAAAGGGTGGCGCCATTCGAATGGAACTTCCCCTTTATAGCGCCGTCGTACATGTTGTACGTCACCGCGCTTTGCTCGAGCATTTTTTAGTAAGGTAGGCTTGAGAGGAATCACGACAAATCACGTCGAGAAAAACATTGTTTTTTTTTCATGACATGAATAACGGTCATGTGTAATGCTGAAATGTGTATATAATGTGGCTGATAGATAGAATTATGGGAGGCGCATCAGGTTCTGCAGAAACAATTGCTGTATAGCCCTTGTTGTGCAATAAGGGAGTGAGAAGAGCAGAGCAAAGTAACCCCATGCAACCAATCAGAATTTAGCTCATTATGTTTGGACAAATTAAATGGATTTTATTGTGTTTACGTTTATTTATAAATTTTGAAGCAATAAAACATTAAAAAAAATGTTCCCACTTCTTTTTCTTAAGGTATATATGACATATGTAATGTAAATACTAGGGTTGCACTTATACCGTTTTTTTTATCGGTGAGTACGAGTACAGAGACTTTCAGTTAAAGTGATACTAAAGGTTACTATTTATTTTTTAAATAACAAACATGTCATACTTACCTCCGCTATGCAGTTCATTTTGCACAGACAGAGTGGCCCGGTCCTCGTCTTCTGGGGTCCTTTGGCCGCTGTCTCTGCTCCTCCCCGCATCAGATAATCCCCTCTGGGTAGCGCTTTCCCAAGGGGGGTTACCTTGTGGGTGTGCTCCCGAGTCCAGCATTTGCGTCCATAGACACGAATGCCGCACTCGGCCCCGTCTCCCAGCGCCTGTGTCATTGGATTTGATTGACAGCAGCGCGAGCCAATGGCTGCGCTGCTATCAATCTATCCAATGAAGAGCGCCCACATGAGTGCCCCCATGGAAAACGTCTCTCCGTGGGGGCACCCAATGAAGAGGAGGGGCTAGGAGCAATCCTGGGAGACCCCAGAAAAGTAGGGTCGGGGCCACTCTGTGCAAAACCAACTGCACAGAGCAAATAAGTATAACATGTTTGCTATTTTTAAAAAAAATAACCTTTACAATCACTTTAAAGCGGGGGTTCACCCAAAAAAAAATGTTTTAACATTACATTCAGGCGAGTTGTTAGAATGACAATCGGGTGTTTTTTTTTTTAAATCGTTGCCGTACATACCGTTTTATAGATATATGTTCACCGCGGCTTCCGGGTATAATCTGCGGGACTGGGCGTTCCTAATTGATTAACATGCTTCCGACCGTCGCATACAGAGCGTCACGAGTTCCCGAAAGAAGCCGAACGTCGGTGCGCAGGCGCCTTATAGAGCCGACTCGCAGTCTGTCTTCTTTCGGCAACTCGTGACGCGCTGTATGCGACGGTCAGAAGCATGTCAATAAATCAGGAACGCCCAGTCCCGCAGATTATACCCGGAAGCCGCGGTGAACATATATCTATAAAAAAAAAAACACCCGATTGTCATTCTAAAAACTCGCCTGAATGTAATGTTAACATTTGTTTTTTGGGGTGAACCCCCGCTTTAATGCATTCTATGCATTAAGATAAAAAAAACTTCTGTGTGCAGCAGCCGCCCCAGCACCCCCCTAATATTTATCTGAGCCCCATCTCTCTCAAGCAATGTCCAAGAGTGCCTCTGCTGTCTGGGATTCGCCATTGGCTCCCGCTGCTGTCAATTAAAGTCAGTTAACCAATCAGGAGAGGGGCGGGGCCAAACCGGGCTCTGTGTCTGAATGGACACACGGAGCTGTGACTCGGCTCGGGTGTCCCCATAGCAAGCTGCTTGCTGAGGGGGCACTCAACAGGAGAGCCAAAAAGGAGAATCTGGGCTGCCTTGTGCAAAACCATTGCACAGAGCAGGTAAGTATAACATATTTGTTATTTTTAGAGAAGAAAAACAAGACTTTACATCACTTCAAGTACTCGCCGTTACAAAAAATTTTTGCAATGTGATTTGTATCAATACAAAATACAAAAAATTGGCACAAATTGCACTGTAAAGAATTGCATGCGATTTAAACAAAAATGCAGTGCAATTCCTTTTCGAATCACATGCTATTTCGCTCACTACTCGTGTGTGTACAGAAAGGGAAAAGCGCCATCTAGTGGGCAGTTTATTAAAAATTTTAAAACTCACAGTACATATCTGGCCAAATGCGAAATCTGCATAGGTGTGTCGTTCCTGCTGATAATAGCAAAAAATGAAAACCACACATAGTGTAACACTGTGTAGTGGGTTTATTGTAAAAACACTGATAAACAATCAAAAAGTTCCAAAAAAGCTGGTATCCTTCGGTTATAAAGACAGCAATGTGTAGTAATTTCAGGAGCCTTATTCAACATGTTTCGTCCGATTGGACATCATCTGGGCTTGCCAAAGTGCCTGGGCACAACCTAATCATCCTGTGTGGAGCAGATTCCCCCTGTTTAAATACCTGATATTTCAGTGAAGCCCCCTAACGGATCCTAAAAAAAAATTTTTTTAAACAATTGTAAACAAATCAAAATAAAAACTACTGACATCATTCACTGATCTACTGACACCATTCTCTGCCCTACTGACACCATCCAGTGCTCTACTGACACTGTCAGTATATACAGTTGCAAGAAAAAGTATGTGAACCCTTTTGGAATGAAATGGATTTCTGCACAAATTGGTCATAAAATGTGATCTGATCTTCATCTAAGTCACAATAGACAATCACAGTCTGCTTAAACTAATAACACACAAAGAATTAAATGTTACCATGTTTTTATTGAACACCCCTTGCAAACATTCACAGTGCAGGTGGAAAAAGTATGTGAACCCCTACACTAATGACATCTCCAAGAGCTAATTGGAGTGAGGTGTCAGCCAACTGGAGTCCAATAAATGAGATGAGATGGGAGGTGTTGGTTACAGCTGCCCTGCCCTTTAAAAAACACACACCAGTTCTGGGTTTGCTTTTCACAAGAAGCATTGCCTGATGTGAATGATGCCTCACACAAAAGAGCTCTCAGAAGACCTACGATTAAGAATTGTTGACTTGCATAAAGCTGGAAAGGGTTATAAAAGTATCTCCAAAAGCCTTGCTGTTCATCAGTCCACGGTAAGACAAATTGTCTATAAATGGAGAAAGTTCAGCACTGCTGCTACTCTCCCTAGGAGTGGTCGTCCTGTAAAGATGACTGCAAGAGCACAGCGCAGACTGCTCAATGAGGTGAAGAAGAATCCTAGAGTGTCAGCTAAAGACTTACAAAAGTCTCTGGCATATGCTAACATCCCTATTAGCGAATCTACGATACGTAAAACACTAAACAAGAATGGATTTAATGGGAGGATACCACAGAGAAAGCCACTGCTGTCCAAAAAAAAAACATTGCTGCACGTTGACAGTTTGCACAAGAGCACCTGAATGTTCCACAGCAGTACTGGCAAAATATTCTGTGGACAGATGAAACCAAAGTTGAGTTGTTTGGAAGAAACACACAACACTATGTGTGGAGAAAAAGAGGCACAGCACATATACATCAAAACCTCATCCCAACTGTGAAGTATGGTGGTGGGGCATCATGGTTTGGGACTGCTTTGCTGCGTCAGGGCCTAGATTGCCATCATCGAAGGAAAAATGTATTCCAAAGTTTATTAAGACATTTTGCAGGAGAACTTAAGGCCATCTGTCCACTAGCTGAATCTCAACAGAAGATGGATGTTGCAACAGCACAACGACCCAAAGCATAGAAGTAAATCAACAACAGAATGGCTTAAACAGAAGAAAATACGCCTTCTGGAGTGGCCCAGTCAGAGTCCTGACCTCAACCCGATTGAGATGCTGTGGCATGACCTTAAGAAAGCGATTCACACCAGACATCCCAAGAATATTGCTGAACTGAAACAGTTCTGTAAGAAGGAATGGTCAATAATTACTCCTGACCGTTGTGCACGTCTGATCTGCAACTACAGGAAACGTTTGGTTGAAGTTATTGCTGCCAACGGAGGTTCAACCAGTTATTAAATCCAAGGGTTCACATACTTTTTCCACCTACACTGTAAATGTTTACATGGTGTGTTCAATAAAAACATGGTAACATTTAATTCTTTGTGTGTTATTAGTTTAAGCAGACTGTGATTGTCTATTGTTGTGACTTAGATGAAGATCAGATTACATTTTATGACCAATTTGTGCAGAAATCCATATCATTCCAAAGGGGGTCACATACTTTTTCTTGCAACTGTATATACCTGCATGTATTTGAGCTTTGAGATGCAAACCCTAATGCAATAGGCTGTGTACACCTATGGCCCTCATATTACTTATTTTTGGTAAACGTAAAGTTGATTGTATAAAGATCGTACAGTAAGATTGTAATTGGTATGGTGGGCCTAAGTTTTTTTATAGTGATCAAAAACCACTAAAAAAACATTGTGGGCCGGATTCACAAAGAGTTACGCCGGCGTATCAGTAGATACGCCGACGTAACTTGGAATCTAAGCCTGTCGTAAGTTTAAGTGTATGCTCAAACTGAGATACACTTAAACCTAGCTAAGATACAACGGCCTGCACCCTCGTATCTTAGGGTGCAATTTTTCCGCTATTCGCTAGATGGCGCTTCCGTTGAATTACACAAGGAATATGCTAATTAGGTAGATACGCCGATTCACAAACGTACGTACGCCCGGCGCTATTTTTTTACGTAGTTTACGTTAGGCTTTTTCGGCGTAAGGTTGCTCCTGCTCTTATGAGGCGCATGCAATGTTAACCACTTCCACACCGGGCCTATTTTGGCACTTCTCTCCTACAGTACATGCATAAATCATAATTTTTTTGTTGGAAAATTACTCAGAACCCCCAAACACTATATATGTTTTTTTAGCAGACACCATAGGGAATAAAATGCCGGCCATTGCAACTTTTTATCTCGCACAGTATTTGCACAATCATTTTTCAAACGCCCTTTTTTGGGGAAAAAAACGTTTTTGTGAATTAAAAAATAACAAAACAGTAAAGTTAGCCCAATTTTGTTGTATAATGTGAAAGATGAAGTTACGCTGAGTAAATAGATACCTAACATGTCACGCGACTGTGTTTACATTCCAGGACCCGGGCGTGACGTCATAAGATCGCGCACCGGGCCTCCGACGATCATAGAGATGACTGGTGACCATCTGGTCACCAGTCTACTCTATGGTTTCCATCGGACGCCGGCGGATCGTTTCTCCTGGCCTCCGATGGCAAAGGAGAGCCCAGAGAAGCACCGGATGGTGGCGGGAGGGGGGGCGTCCCCTCCCGCCGCCTATAAGAACGATCAAGCGGCAGAACTGCCGCTATGATCATTCTTATGGTGCAGGGATTCGTCGGCTGAAGAGATGGATATCTGAATGATGCCTGTGGCTGCAGGCATCTTTCAGATATCCCCACTGAAAGTCCATATGACGTCCTTGGGCTGGAAGTGGTTAAAGCGGTAGTTCACCCTCACTCACATGATTTTACCATCGAGACAGGCATTGTAGCGCGAGCTACAGTATGCCTGTCCCGATTTTTTTAACCCCGGACTCACCTTGTAATCGTACATTGTAGATTTCGGCTCCCGCGGGGAATGGGCGTGCCTATGGAGAGGAAGGATGATTGACGGCCGGCCCTGGCACGTCACTCTCCCCGAAGACAGCCGGAGTAGGTCTCGGCTCTTCACGGCGCCTGCGCACAGGCTATGCGCAGGCGCCGTGAAGAGCCAAGCCTATTTCAGGCTATTTCCGGAGAAGCGTGACGCGCCAGAGCCGGCCGTCAATCATCCTCCGTCTCCATAGGCACGCCCCCATTCCCCGGTATCTTCGATGTACGAGTACAAGGTGAGTACGGGGGTAAAAAAATCGGGACAGGCATACTGTAGCTCGCGCTACAATGCCTGATTTTATGGTAGAAGAAAAAAAAAAAATTTTTTGCGTTCATAGGGTGAACCCCCGCTTTAAGTATGGACGTCGTTCACGCTTCGAATTTTGTAATTTTTACGTTGTTTGCGTAAGTCGTTTGCTAATAGGGCTGTACGTAAGTTACGTTCACGTCTAAAGCATTGACGATTTGCGGCGGAATTTCGAGCATGCGCACTGAGATTCTTTTACGAACGGCGCATGCGCCGTTCGTAAAAAACGTCAAATACGTGGGGGTCACACTACATTTAAATAAAACACGCCCACATCATCGTAATTTGAATTAGGCGGGCTTACGCCGGCCCCATTTACGCTACGCCGCCGTAAGTTAGGAGGCAAGTGCTTTGTGAATACAGCACTTGCCTCTCTAACTTACGGCGGCGTAGCGTAAATATGATACGCCGCCGTGAAAATGGCAGGGATTCTACTTCGAATCCAGCCCTGTGATTTTCTAGGCTACAATGGGTTTCTGCAATTTGAAAAGTGCCTTGGCTTTTCAGGCTGGGTAACTAAAACCTCAAGAACTCCTGTGTTTTGTGTTTTAGACAATTGTAATTCTGTTTTTGTTGGTCAGCCTCCAGAAACAAGACGTCTTTTTTTTTCTCCTTCTTTAAAATGATTTATTTTTAGACAGAACTAGACCCTTCGCTAGCTGGATCTTAATGTAAGGACTGACTAATGCAGAGCGGCTGTGTGATTACCGGGGTGGTTTCTATGGATGGGAATTGGAGGCTGCTGGACTGCCCGAGGCAAGCTGTTTGCTGGTACAGCCATGCTGAGCGTGAATTATCCCCAGTGCGGCTGTCTATCTGTCTGTAATCATATAACAAGCAGGCAAGGGAGAAGGGCCTGGCTTTACTCTAAGCACATAGTCCAGACTGCATAATGCAAATCATTATGGCACTACTTAGGCTCTGATAATACTTCATCACTGAGAAACTGCCGGTCAAAGAACTGCAGATGCTCATGCAGTAAAAGGCATTTGCTTAGGACGCATTCCCTTAGAGCCAAAAATGGGCACAATTATTCTGTAGCATCTTGGATTTCATTAAAGAAGACCTAGCATTAGATTTCTTTTTTCCATGTTAGGTGCACCTAACAACAGGGATCAGGTGCTAAAAGGGATTATGCCTGCACCCTTTCCAACCTTTCAAACTGAAACCCTGGAGCACATTTAGCCCCACCGTGGCCCAATCATTCAAGCTCCACTGTGACTGGATTATTGACCATCAAGTCATGACTTCTTCTAGATTGTAAGCTCTAACGAGCAGGGCCCTCTGATCATTCCTGTATTAAATTGTATTGTAACTATAATGTCTTCCCTGATGTTGTAAAGCGCTGCGTAAACTGTTGGCGCTATATAAATCCTGTATAATAATAATAATAATAATAATAGTGATGAGCTTGGGTTCAGCCCAAACCCAAATTTGCCTGATTTCCAAAAGTTACGGTAGCTATTATTGGACAATGAGCAGTGGATGGGAGGTTCTGCACCCTGTAGCTGATCTACACAAGGGGGTTCTTGTGACCTCATTGGCCTGATATGGGCCCATAGCCATATTAGGTCAATGATGTCACAAGAATCCCCCCCTATTCTTTTATATGTGCAGTTACGGGGCAGGGAATCTCATGCCTGAAGCTCATTGGCCAGGAAAAAACAGCTAACTTCCAGGTTTGGACCATCCTAAGCGCATCCTTAGTCATAACCACTTATAGCAAGCCACAAAAATACATAGATAAGAACTTTACTCCAACTTATATTCTTTCAAGTCACTTTAAAGCGACGCTCCAGGTTCCTTCAGAAAAAAATAAAGTCAGCAGCTACAAATACTGAAGCTGCTGACTTTTAATATTAGGACACTTACCGGTCCACAAATCCAGCAGTGTCTTCACCCGAGCTGATTTTTCAATCAGCTCTCCTGTGCAGCCAATGCCATCTCAGCTAAGGGAACTGGCAGTGAAGCCAGTTCCCTACTGCGCAAGTGCAAATGGCCCAGTGGCGGGGGAAAGAGGAGGGGGCCAAACTTCCAACTGACTTTGCTGCGGCGAAGTCAGCCACAAGTGAAAGCCCCATTGAGAACGTCTTTTGATGATGAAATGCGTCTGGGAGGCCACGCAGTGACGTCACCACGCAGAGGAGGAGGGCTCCTTGTATGCCGCCCGGCATTTGTTTGAATTTACACGCTGTTTTTAAAACCTGTGAGTATATCTAATTGTTTTATAAATAAATCCTTTGTGAAACGGAGTCACGCTATGGTACACCTCTCTTTCTTGTCCTAAACGATCGAATTGGAGCGGTCTTTCATTGAGTGTCTGCTGTTAACCTCTTCCATCCCGGGTCCCCGAGGAGTTAAAGGCCGCGGCTAGGCTATAGCCAAACGTCCGATTTGCTTGCCCTCTGGTAAGCGGTCTCTTATTCCGGTGGAGGGTTCACCTATTTTGCCATACATGTCACTTGGTGGTGTGGGTTTGGGACACTATTTACAGTGATCTTATCAAGGAGAGCCCTATGATTAAGTGTTACACCTTGCCTTCCTACGGACTTTTTCCACTAAGAGTGATTCATGGTGTAAGATACATGCATATTGACTTTAATACACCAATCCTCTAAGAACTTTGTCAATAAATTTTGTAATATTTGTGGCGCGGCTATTTTTGTTTTTGTATATTATCTGTGTATCGCACGCAAGCTGCTGCCTTTAGTGGGTTTTTTGGGTATTATTAGCGCAGTTTTTTTGTTTTCCAAGTGAAAGCAGGTACCTGTCAAAACCAGGTACCCACTCCCCCCAGAAAGATTCCAAATATGGCAAAGGAGGGGAGGAGAAGGCAAACAAGGGGAGCTTCCCCTTTTGAGCATTTGTCGGACCAGTGTGAACCCGGCCTTAGACTGGGATGCCATTAACCGCTTGCCGACCAGCGATATACGTCGGCACAATGGCACGGCTGCGCAAATGGGCATACAGGTACGTCCCCTTAAAATCGCGGCTCAGTGGGGGAGCAGTAAACTCTGTCATGTTCTAGTGAGACCAGCCCCCCCCCAGTTAGAATCACTCCCTAGGATACACCCCTTGATTGTCCCCCAGTGTTTAACCTCTTCCCTGCCAGTGTCATTTACACAGTAACAATGTGATAATGGTCCCACAATAGTGTCAAAAGTGTCCAAAGGGTCCGCCATAATGTCGCAGTCACGATAAAAATCGCAGATCGCCGCCATTACTAAAAAAAAAAGAAATAAAAAAAATGCCATGAATCTATCCCCTATTTTGTAGATGCTATAACCTTTGCGCAAACCAATCAATATACGCTTATTGCGATTATGTAGAAGAATACGTATCGGCCTAAACTGAGGAAAAAAAATGTTTTTTATATATTTTTAAGGGATAATTATTATAGCAAAAAGTAAAAAATATTGCTTTTTTTTTCAAAATTGTTGCTCTTTTTTTGTTTATAGCGCGAAAAATAAAAACCGCAGGGGTGGTCAAATACCACCAAAAGAAAGCTTTATTTGTGGGGGAAAAAGGACGACAATTTTGTTGGGAGCCACGTCGCATGACCACGCAATTGTCAGTTAAAGCGACGCAGTGCCAAATCGCAAAAAGGGGCCTGGTCCTTTACCTGCATATGTTTACTTACATGGGCCAAGCTAGATCAATGTAAGTATTGCAATTTGTATCATAACTACAGTTCCACTTTAAATAACAGATATATAAAAAAATGAAAGGGAACCTATCATTAGCTAAATACCTGCATGCTGGCAGCTGCCATTATCAGACAGGTGCTGGAATTAACTTGTGGTGGCTCGTGAGTCAGTACCCTGTAAGCCAAAGATAATTAACTCCCCGAGTGACATGTTTACCCTCCTGTGTCTTTTTATCCTGATTTCGAGGTGTCTCTGGGGATCTGCAGCTCAGAACAGAGGGAAACCAATATATTCTCTGCATCCCCTTTCTTCTGTAGGAGATAATCAGCCTTCATTCTCAGGCTGGTTCATCATGACATTTTAATTTTCCCGTCGCCTACGGAGTTTTACCGCTTCGTTCCCACCATGTAATCTCTTGTGTTGCAAATGTATCTTCTCCCTTTTATCTTTTCTCAATGAAAACCCCACAATGTTTACTCTGCCAAATCACTTTTATTTTTTACACAACTTCTGTCTTGTAGAGGAAGACGTTCCCAGAGGAGCGTGATTCACCGGGTAGCGCTCACGGCAAGGCAGGCTCTTTGCTGGGACTTCCTTGGCTCCTTATTTGCAACTCTCCTTTCTTTTTTTCCCCAACTTGTACTGCAAATACTACAGACGGCTTAGCGCAGAGCACACTGACAGCTATTCCCAGGAAAGGGGCTGGAGCCAATTACTTCTCATTATGAATACCGATTCTCTTTCTGCTTTTTTTGCAATTTAAAGCTGAAGTTCAACCATAGACCATCTCTTCTACACTAAGCAAGGCCCCCACCTCCTTCTAACTGATCACCTCAGTAATTAAAAAATATAAATCTGAGGCCTGGTTCACACTGGTACGATTTGAGATGCGAGACGTAAAATCGCATCTCAAATCAGCTGTATTTGACGGAAATTGTCGGCAATGGCACCGTCCTAATCGATGCGGCGCTGCACCAATTTCAAAAAGTAGTTCCTGTACTACTTTTTGCGATTTCGGGGCCGCGATTTACATTGACATCTACACAGATGTCTCTGAAATTGCAGCCGAAATCGGGACTGCTAACGGGAGTGAAATCGTGCAAGTTCAGATGAACTCGCACGGCTTCACTCCCACAGCCCAGTGTGAACCTGGGCTAACTGGCCTAAATACTTACCTGAATTTGCAGTAATGTCATGTGCCAGATCCTGAATCTTCTCGCTTCTTGATTGCAGGATGAGAGGATCCTTCATCAGGTGCCCACATCCCTGTCTAGTGAAGTAGACGTTAACCATATGTAGCGCTCACCCTTGAAAGGGTTGCTGATTTGTCCCAGGTTCCTCTCTCACTAGTGCAGCGGCAGCCAGGCACACAGCAGCATTCACAACTCTGGCTCAATGAATAGTCTAGGCTGGGCACATGTATCAAATACAAGGCCTGCGGGCAGGCCCGTCTTTAAGGCAGGGAAAAAGGGGCAGCTGCCATGGGCCCTGTCATTGTTGTGGGGCCCAAAACAGCTGCCTCATACTTGCCAACTATCCCAGTTTAAATTCCCTTGTCCCTTTAAGTTTTAGTCCTGTGCTGTGTCCCGAAATCTCAGTGTAAAGTGCTGCTACTAATGCTGCCCAGCTCTGCCCTATTGTTGTGTACAGGTGACTCACCTGCAGACCCTGTGTTTAGATAAAATAACCATCATTCATATGCAAATAACTGGAGCATTCATATGTAAATAGCGACATCATTCGTATGTAAATAGTGGTGGCCGGCAACATTCATATGTAAATAAAGTTTACAGTGAAGAGATGATGGGCTGTAACCTCTAGCAACCAATCAGTGAGCAATATTACTGTACAGTAATCTCTAGCAACCAATCAACAAGCAGAAATCATTTGCTGTAACCTCTAGCAACTAATCAGTGAGCCGTAATGTCTGCTGTAACCTCTAGCAGCCAGTCAGTAAGTGGTAATGATATGCTGTAACCTCTGGCAACCAATCACAATCACTGTCTGATCTGATACAGTAAACTCATTTTAAGTCTAGCTGATACTTATTGTATGTCTCAGAGCAGGTAGAGTGGTGAGTTCTTGCGGGGAGGACCAGAGACAGCCGCTGAGGGACCCCAGAAGACGTGGAGCGGGGCCACTCTGTGCAAAACGAACTGCACAGTGGAGGTAAGTATAACATGTTTGTTATTTTAAAGAAAAAAAAAGTTTTCCTTTAGTAACCCTTTAACTGCAGCAACAGTCATCCAGATCCTGCACTCAGGTATTCACAAGTCCTTGGGTACTGGAATGCCTCCCTCTTGTGTTAGGCTGACACTTTCTTAGTAGACTCTCCAGATTGGATCCTAGGTGAAATTCCCCTTCTTTAGCTTTAGAGATTCTTAGAAAATAGGCCCCCCCAGCTTTTGCATGACTAGGAATTTGGTTAGCTTCTTGGCAAGTGTCAGTCAGGCTGAGTAGGAGGGCAGCAGCTCCTCCTGGAAAAGATGGAGCAGCTCCAGGTTTCAGACTATTTATGCTCACTCCCAGCCATCATCTGGGTATCCTCCCCCAGGGATTGGCAAAGACAACGTAAATATTTATCCGCTGATTTGCTTCATCCAGCATACTACATTCTATAATCCTCCAGAAAGCAGGGGGAGGCAACCAAACCCACAGCCAGTGAAACCCAGAACAGCCCAAACAATCATACATCGCTCCACTGATTACAGAGGAGCTCAACAAGAACTAAATGTACCTACCACCTACCTAGGAGGGTGCTACACATAGAGTCTGTCTGTAGGCTCAGGGTCCTGAAAACTTCCGCAGCAACATGATGATGTCACAGATAGATTATTTGGTTGGCCTTTGAGTGCCACAGCCCTAATTGAAAATGCAAAGAGAGTTTTTTGGCCCTCAAGATAGGGCAGGGTTTAACAACACAAGTCAATGTATATTTAAATAATAATATAATGTTTATTACAAAAATACAAATTTCTAAAAGACATATTTGCATAAAAAAACAAGTTCTTCAGTACATGATTGCACCATCAATCAAATTACAGTATACAAACTCTTATCCAGTTACATGTCTGAACAGTATGCATTTTATATGAATTTCTACGCAAGACTCAACGTGTTTCTTGGACTTTGGTCTACTTCATCAAGAGATTACTAGAGGAATATGTGTGTACTTCACTGGATGGGATTGGGTGTGGGGAGAGGCAAACTAATACCCCATATGGGGACAAACCAAGCGAGCACCAGGGCTGGAGGAACGCAACAGGTGGATCCACACAAAATTATAATGTATATGAAGAATTTTATGGATTCACTCTTGTTTTTCATGATAATGTCACAGTAATTGGCACTGGTAGGCCCAGACTGCAGAGGTGGATTACTGGTCTTCACTCCCAGAAGAGTTGCCATATAGTTGAGTAATAAAGGGTGTAGGAGGAGACAATTTTTAGTTTTTTTGTAAATGGGTGGGAGTGAGGAAAATTGGAGGAGTGGGGTAAGTTGTAAATTTGCAACCTACAAGCGAATTGACAAGCTAATTAAAACTAATTTTAATACATTTTTATAAAGGTCTTAACCAACAAATTTAACTGTAGACCAGTGCCATATTTGGACGTCGTGCTGCCCTGAGAACACATCCTTTCTCAATTTTGGTAATAATGAATGCTATTATGCGGTACAATGACATTGTCCAAATATGATTATGTGGCCATATTAGAATATTTTTTTTTTTTTTCACTCAAATTTAAGTTTATTTTCAATAAAAGTACATACATTTGTACTATAACAGCAGTATACAAGTCAGTAATATACAGAAAATAATAAATCAAATGCATTGTTTTACATATTAAACGGTACTGTCGTAGAAACTATCTATCATATACAGCCATTTCATATGCTCATCACCATACGGTGAGAGTAAAACATTTTGTATAGGCTAAGAAGAAAAGTTAGGTTTAACTAATAATTTATAATTGAATAAAAGGATATTTCAATATGCTATATACAGTTGTGTTCAAAATTATTCAACCCCCCAATGCTGTAAAGGGTTTTAGGGAATTTAGTGTACATTTGTAATTGTATTCAGAATGAAATCCTACAAGGACTTCTTAAAGAAGCATATGCAACTAAAATGACATCAATCGGTTTTGTAATACAGTAGTAAATATTTATTTTGTGAATTTTTCATTTACACAATTATTCAACCCCTTAAAGACTACCACTCTGAGGAACAGAGGTTCATTGAAGTTCAATTTCAATCAGGTATTGAAAACACCTGTGGATGTCAGGGAGCAGCAATAAAGCCTAATAAGCATTAATTAGGCAGCTTTAAAATGACTGTGATACTCAGCTCCTTCTAGACATTTACTGGTGTGGTTACAAACATGGTGAGGTCAAGGGAATGGTCCAGGAAGACAAGAGAAGAGGTGATTACTCTTCACAGGAAGGGCAATGGCTATAAGAAGATTGCAAAGATGTTAAACATACCAAAAGACACCATAGGAAGCATCATTCACAAATTCAAGGCAAAGGGCACTGTTGAAACGCTACCTGGTCGTGGCAGAAAGAAGATGCTGACTTCGACTGCTGTGCGCTACCTGAAGCGTAGAGTGGAGAAAAGTCCCCGTGTGACTGCTGAGGAACTGAGAAAATATTTGTCAGATGTGGGTACTGAAGTTTCTGCTCAGACAATACGGCGCACACTGCGTAATGAAGGCCTCCATGCCAGAACTCCCAGGCGCACCCCCTTGCTGTCTCTAAAGAATAAGAAGAGTCGACTGCAGTATGCCAAAAGTCATGTGGACAAACCACAGAAGTTTTGGGATTGTGTTCTGTGGACTGATGAAACTGTTTGGGCCCATGGATCAACGCTATGTTTGGAGGAGGAAGAACAAGGCCTATGATGAAAAGAACACCTTGCCTACTGTGAAGCATGGCGGGGGTTCAATCATGCTTTGTGGCTGTTTTGCTTCTGCAGGTACAGGGAAGCTTCAGCGTGTGCAAGGTACCATGAATTCTCTTCAGTACCAGGAGATAGTGGATAACAATGTGATGCAGTCCGTCACAAACCTGAGGCTTGGGAGACGTTGGACCTTTCAACAGGACAATGATCCCAAGCATACCTCCAAGTCCACTAGAGCATGGTTGCAGATTAAAGGCTGGAACATTTTGGAGTGGCCATCGCAGTCACCAGACTTAAATCCGATTGAGAACCTCTGGTGGGACTTAAAGAAAACAGTTGCAGTGCGCAAGCCTAAGAATGTGACTGAACTGGAGGCTTTTGCCCATGACGAACGGGCGAAGATACCCGTAGATCGCTGCAAGACACTTGTCTCAAGCTATGCTTCAAGTTTAAAAGCTGTTCTAACTGTAAAAGGATGTTGTACTAAGTACTAAGATTGAATGTCACTTGGGGGTTGAATAAAACTGATAATGATGTAAGCACAGAAAAGACATTTGCGGTTATTTTATTATAAATGTTATGTTATATTTATCTGACCTACACGTGCCTCTTTGATTTAATTGTAAGCAGGATGACTGAATGATCAAAATCAATGTCAAACTGGCCAAAACAATCAATTTCAGTGGGGGGTTGAAAAATTTTGAACACAACTGTAATTCCTTAGGGTTATTGTTGCCACAAAATAAAAAACCCCATGTGTGTACTGGATCTAAGTTCATGGAACAAAAAAAAAGGGATAGGATTTCTGGAGAACAATAACCTCTCTGACACCCCCACCGGGAACTGTCTGTGTCCAAGAGGTCAAGCAAACCTTTCAATCCCCCCTCCCTCCCTCCAATAATTATCACTAATATCCACCGGTATCTGTAAATATATATTCTCAAAACCCTTATCAAACCTAATATCCCCAAAAGTTTGGTGGAATCCTTTAACCACTAGCCGACCGCGCACCGTCATTATACGGCGGCAGGTCGGCTCTCCTGGGCGAGAGCCCGTAGCTATACGGCGGCTCTTTGAGCCGCCACTAGGGGGCGCGTGCGCGCCGCCGGAGGCGCGCGCGCGCGCCCCCCGCTCACCCCCGACTCCCGTGCGTGTGCCCGGTGGGCGCGATCGCCGCCGGGCACACGCGATCGCTCGTTACAGAGCGGGGAACGGGAGCTGTGTGTGTAAACACACAGCTCTCGTTCCTGTCAGCAGGGGAAATGCTGATTTTCTGTTCATACAATGTATGAACAGAAAATCAGTGTTTCCCCTAGTGAGGCCACCCCCCCCCCCCCACAGTAAGAACACACCCAGGCATACTTAACCCCTTCCCCGCCCCCTAGTGTTAACCCCTTCACTGCCAGTGGCATTTTTATAGTAATCCAATGCATTTTTATAGCACGGATCGCTATAAAAATGCCAATGGTCCCAAAAATGTGTCAAAAGTGTCCGAAGTGTCCGCCATAACGTCACAGTACCGAAAAAAAAATCGCTGATCGCCGCCATTACTAGTAAAAAAAATATATTAATTAAAATATCATAAAAATACCCCCTATTTTGTAAACGCTATAACTTTTGCGCAAACCAATCAATAAACGCTTATTGCGATTTTTTTTACGAAAAATATGTAGACGAATACGTATCGGCCTAAACTGAGGAAAAAAAATGTTTTTTTATATATTTTGGGGGGATATTTATTACAGCAAAAAGTAAAAAATATTAATTTTTTTTTAAATTGTTGCTCTATTTTTGTTTATAGCGCAAAAAATAAAAACCGCAGAGGTGATCAAATACCACCAAAAGAAAGCTCTATTTGTGGGAAAAAAAGTACGCCAATTTTGTTTGGGAGCCACGTCGCACGACCGCGCAATTGTCAGTTAAAGCGGCGCAGTCCCGAATCGCAAAAAGTCCTCTGGTCTTTGGGCAGCAATATGGTCCGGGGGTTAAGTAGTTAACAACCTAAACATAGGCAAATACAAATGTTTATAAATGTTTTTTTTTTTTTTTTTTTCTAATCATAACACTCTGAGAATGAGAAATAGCAAGAATTCTATCTTCGTATATAAGACAACGAGATAAAATCAAAGAAAAATCAATGAAAAGAAGAGAAAAAAAAAGACAGAAGACAAAAAGAGGAGTAAAAAAGAAAGTACGAAGAAGATTAGGAGAAAGAAAAAGGAAAGAGATATGACAGCCTGCCTGCCAATGGACAACATCGTCCTCAGGAAATAAATATCATCACAGCCTTCACGGGATAAAAGATATTCCCATAAATTTCATCCAAGGTTCCCATATTTCATGGAAAAGAGTAGACATATCCAACATGGAACAGACCCTCTTTTCTTGTTCCATAATCCATGTAACCTTTTGTTTCATATACCGGATAGAGACAGTAGTCTTTTTCCAAGCAGCTGCGATTGTGATCCTGGCACCTGTCAGAATGTATAGGATGAGTTTTCTAGTAACCTTGGAGGTCTGGGGTAACATCCAGTGAAGTAAAGCAATAGTGGGGGATTGATGCAAGTTACAGCCTGTGACACGTCTTATTATGTTGAACACCTTATTCCAGTATCCACGTATTTTGGGACATTCCCACCATATATGTATCATAGACCCCAATCCCTGACAACCTCTGAAGCATAGGGGCGAAGTTGACGGATACATGGAAGCCAGTTTAACGGGAACTAAATACCATCTAGTATAAATTTTAACATTAGCCTCTACAAGGGATATATTCACATATCCTTTAATGGATCTAGTATAGTTACTACACCAGTCAGATAAATCCCATTTATTATTAAGTTCCCTTTCCCAGGCCAGCATATGAGGTAATTTGGTGCAGTTATTAGCAAGTGATTGATAAATGATTGAAATATTCCCCTTCCTGATCAAACCCTGATCACAATTAGTTTCATAAGGTGTCAATAGTCCAGAGATCGAGTCACTATCCCATAGGCTTTGTGCATAATCATGTAGTTGAGAAAATCTTAATTTTTCTGAGACAGGAAGACCTAGCTTGTCTATGAAGTGTTGTTCAGGAAGTGGACCCGAGCGTGAAAAAAAACGACCTATACGATACAACCCTTTGTCATGCCACCATTTGAAAGAATCTATATCAATTTTAGCAACAAAGAGTGGGTCTAGAAAAACACTCGATAAAGGTCTGCCTTTAGAAATTAGAGAGGGATTGTTTTTAAGTGAATCCCATAAAACTAAGGTTTGAGAAAGAGTCGGAGATAATATAGAGGGCCTATTCTTGGTAGGACTCCACATTAACTCCTCTATCGTTAGATTCGGGGTCGCCTGCTCTTCTATATCTAACCAGTCAGGGCGTTCATGTTTAAGAAAAGTTTCCGATAACTGTGCCAATCTCGCTGATTGATAGTACCATAATAAGTTGGGTACCCCCAGACCACCCTGTTTAGGCAAGTTATAGAGAGTGCGAGATGGAAGGCGTGGACCCTTATTGTTCCAAATAAACTTGGTAATCTTTCCTTGAAAAGATTTTAGATGACTTTTAATTATAGGTATGGGTAATGATCTAAAAAGATACAAAAGCCTAGGGAGAAGAGTCATCTTAACCAAGTTAATTCTACCAATCCAACCTATATTCTGTGTCCCCCAATCTTTCAAATCTTTCTCAAGTTTTCTATACATAGGGGGATAATTGGCCAAATACAAATTTTAAATGTTGGGGGTCAAATAGATACCCAGGTATTTGATATAAGAGGTGTCCCATTTGAATCCATAATTTTTCTTCAGTAGAGAAACCGTGGATTCAGGGAGAGAAACATTGAGGGCCCTAGACTTGGCCATATTCACAGTTAGACCTGAAACCATAGAAAATTTGTCTAAAAGAGAATATATTTCCGGTAGGGATGTATCTGGAGCGGTCAAAAACAGTAAAAGGTCATCTGCAAATAAGGCACATTTATGCTCCTTTTTGGCACATCTAACTCCCCTGATATTTGAGTTTTCTCGTATAGCTATAGCCAGGGATTCCATCACTATTGCAAACACCAGGGGAGATAAAGGGCAGCCCTGCCTAGTACCCCTATGGATCTCAATAGGTTCCGAAAAAATACCCTGAAAGCGTATATTAGCTTTAGGGTGAGAGTAAAGTGCCGATAAGATTCCAAGCATATTAGAATATTAACATCAGCTGGCATTCCATGTCATGTATATGCAATAAAGTCTGGCAGCTTACCTGTCTCCATCTGTTCATTAGAGGCCTGACTCTGTCCTGGTTGCCTTTTTATCACCTCTCCTTCCTGTATGGCCCCACCCAGGCCATCCCAGGAAGTCTATATTAACTGTTGCACTACAGGTCTGCAGTGCTGTTCAACCGTGTTGTTAGCTTAAGTTCCTGTCTGCAGTGTGCTACGATTACCTTCCTGTGTACCGTTTTTGTCTCATCCCTGACTTCTCCTGTTTGGCTGTGACCCTGACCTTTTGCCTGTCCCTTGGTTACCCTTGTCTGCCTGTTGCCCTGACCTTGGCTTACCCATCACTATCGCTTGCCCTGCTTGCTGCTTCCCCTCTCTCCCTGCGGAGCGTGACCTAGGGGATCCCAGGGGTCGCGACCTGGATCCAGCTGCGGCAAAGGCCATCCTCACCACTAGAGGCTCTGGTGAACACAAAGCTGGGTCTTAGACTCCGCGCCCTGGGGAATCTTAGGTTCACGCTTCCTCTCTGATAGCAGCAGTCGGCTATAGGGTTCACTACCCTGTGGTGCATCCCTGACCCCAACGGGGTGCACTTGTCACCTGGCCACAGGTGACCTGACATTCCCTTTGTTACATGTGGCTACAGGGCTGCTGATTGAGCGGTGGTCTGCTATCATGTGACAGCTTCCTGTAAATTTAGGCCAAACTGGATTAAACAGTGCCATTGCCGCCAATAGGCTGCGACTTGCCATGCAATTTGATCTCTTAAATCGTATGACAAATCGCTCCAATGTGAACCTAGGCTAAAGGACATTTGGTTTTGCCCAATTCGCACAGGACAAAAGTAGCTGCAGGTTTGTTAGACAAATGGCATCTAAACCTTTTGCATTAAATAGATATTGGGTAAGTTAAAGCCGACCTTCAGTCATTTTTTTCAACTTTCCATCTATTAAATCTTCTGCCCTTGTTGTTGTTTTACCTTTTGGATAGAATTTTTTTTTTTTCTGCCAGTAAATACCTTATACAGTTGAACCTCGGATTCGAGCATAATCCGTTCCAGGAGAATGCTCGTAATCCAAAGTACTCGCATATCAAAGCAAGTTTTCCCATTGAAGTCAATGGAAACGAAAATAATTTGTTCCGAATTGACTTCACTGGGATGCAATACCAAAAGCGGCCAGAGGTGGGGGGGGGGGGCGACAGAAAGCAACTAAAACGTCCGAAAAGGCCCAAGGACACTTTGGCTCATTTCCTTCGCCCCCATATCTCAGGACAAATGAGGTACTGCAGGCCAATGTTCGGCTTTTCTTGGCTCCTGCGCCCCCCGTAGCTCAGGCCAAATGAGGTACTGCAGGCCTATTTTCGACTCTGCTCGGCTTTTGAGCTCTCGTACCTCAGGCCAAATGAGGTACTGCAGGCATATTTAGCTTGAATTCTGTCTGTCCTGCAAAACAACGAAGATTTAATAATTTATGGACTTTTTCGTTACAGTTTATAAATTCAATATAATTTACATTTATTTGTTTTGTTTATTTCGATGCTCAGCTTCTGTTTATAAATGTCTCAATTGATATGTACACACTGTTGGTATCACTATAACAATGTTCATTAAACTGATGGGTGTTGATTTGGCCATCTAGCGCTCTCTGGTGGCTACCCACTCCCATCACACAAATATATATTATTATTATTTTTTATTTTTTTGATACAGCTATATATAGCCTTATATATTACTGGCTTATAAAAATCACTGTTTGGTGCTTTAATAGGTTCCTGTGTTTAGAGTTAGCGCAATTTATATTTTTCTCACATTTTTTCCTTGTACTTACTGGCCCAGATTCAAAAAGCAATTGCGCCTGCGTAACCATAGTTACGCAGCGCAATTGCTTACTTGCCCCGGCGTAACGACTTCTCCTGATTCAGAGAGCTTGTTACGCCGACTGCAGCCTAAGATATGCGTGGCATAAGGCTCTTATGCCCTCATATCTTAGGCTGCATTCTTATGTTGGCCGCTAGGTGGCGTTCCCGTAGTGGTCAGCGTAGAGTATGCAAATTGCATACTAACGCCGATTCACAACCGTACGCGCGCCCTGCGTACGCAGTTTACGTCATTTGCGTACGTCGGTTTTTGCTAATAGCAGGGGCAGCCAATGCTACGTATACCCGTCGTTCCCGCGTCGTGTTTTCGAAAAATGACGTCGTTTGCGTAAGTGAATCGTGAATGGCGCTGGACGCCATTCACATTCACTTTGAAGCAAATGACGTCCTTGCGACGTCATTTACCGCAATGCACGTCGGGAAAGTTTCCCGAAGGAGCATGCGCACTACGTTCGGCGCGGGAACGCGCCTAATTTAAATGATCCACGCCCACTACGGGATCATTTAAATTGCGCGCTCTTACGCCGGGCATTTTTCAGGAGCGCCCACGCAATTTACGGAGCTACTGCTCCGTGAATAAAGGGTAGCGCAGGAAATTTACGGAGGCGCAGCGGCAAAACGGTGCGCTGCGCCTCCGTACGAAATGGACAAATGTACCTGAATCTACCCCAGTATATATAAAATAGTATGCAAAGTGGTTGAAGGGAAGCTTCAGAATGGCAAAGATGTTTTTATTACAAATTATGTGAGCAGACTGCAGTTCCTCTTTAATTTGTACGTTTTATTCCTAACCGGAGTTCTCCTTTAATGAGGTTCAACGTATTTCTGTCTGGACGTGGATCTGGTACGTTCCTGTTTATGAATACAGAAAGATGGTCATAGTCCAGCACAGATACAACAAAAAATAGATTTCCTGTTTGCCGCTTATGCAAATGTGATTCTCCTGCCTGAATCTGTCCCTTATTTCTATTTAACTTAACAAGTTGTGCTAAGCCGGCTCATAAATTACACTGAATGGGGATTTTATAGCGAGCGTTGTATGAATGCTGAAGCTGTGTTGTGATATTTAATTGCAGATGGGTAGTGGAAGTTCACCAGAGCCATCTCTATATCTATTAATGACCTGCTGCTGCATACTTATACATTATCAAAGCTGCTAATATTACAGGTCACATAAGGTCTATCTCCAACCGTCTCAGGAAATGCTAATAGCTTGTTTTGCTGCTGCTGCTGCGTTTTATGGATGGCCGTATAAAGTGTACATTTGTCGCGGTGGTGGTAGAGGTGGGGTCCGAGCTGTAAATCCTCAAACAGGAGAGAAAAACAACACAAGGACGTTGGGAGTTCAGAAAAAAAAAATGAACTAATACTTCACGGGCCCACTTACACTATTGCATTGCGGTAATCAGTGTTAATTTTGTCGACTAAAATACGACTAAAACTAAAACAATTGAGATGACTAAAATACAACTAAAACTAAAATGGCATTTTAGTCAAAAGACACGGGACCGGTTTTCATGACGAGAAAAATTCCATTTTTTAATTGGTCGTAAAAAAAAACATCGTGTGTAGGCTCCAGAGAAAAATGGCCATTAAAAATTTAGAACCTGCTCTCCGTCGGAGACCCTTTACCCAGATCGGAGTTTGCCAGTTCCACCTAACAGTGCCTCTCAGTGCCGCCTATCAGTGCTTATCAGTGCCACATATCATCAGTGCTACCTATCAGTGCCCATAAGTGCAGCATATTAGTGCCTCCTCATCAGGGCCCATAAGTGCCGCCTCATCAGTGCCAATAAGTAATAAGTGCCACCTCATCAATGCCCACCAGTTCAGCCTATCAGTGCCCATCAGTGCCACCTCATCAGTGCACATCAGTGAAGGCAAAAAATTACATAGTTACAAAATTTACTGACAGAAACTAAGTAAAAAACATATTTTTTTCAATTTTTTTTTGTCTTTTTTGTAAAAAAATTGAAAACCCAGCAGTGATTAAATACCACCAAAAGAAAACTCTATTTGTGTGAAGAAAATGATAAAAAATAAACTTGGGTACAGTTTTACATGACCGTGCAATTGTCATTCAAAATGTGAAATTTACTGGCACGACACCCGAAATTTACTGGCGCAGCCACGTTTTTACTGGCATTTCACAAAAGTTATTAAATTACATTTTTAGGTGCAAATTTCAGTATTTAGGCTACGAACAAGTACGCTAGGCAAATAGCAATGTGATTTAAGGTAGATATTAAGGTAAAAAAACATATTTTTGTTATTTTCAATATAATAAGGGCAAATTATTTAGTCACATCACCCCCTGCCTCCATCCCCTTTGCCACCAACACCCCCTGCCTTCACCCCCCTCTGCGGTGCCACAATCTCCCTCTGCCTCCAATCACCCCCAGGCCCCTTGCCTCCAATCACCCCCTGCCTCCAATCACCCCCTGCCTCCATCGTCCCCTGCCTCCATCCCCCTCTGCAGTGCCACCAACAACCCCTGTCTCCATCCCCACCCTTTGCGGTGCCATCATCCCCCTCTGCGGTGCCACCAACACTCCCTGCCTCCAATCACCCCCTTCCACTAACACTCCCTGCCTCCAATCTCGGACGGTTAGCAACACTGGGGGGCACGTGGCCCCGATTTCTGCCAGCGACCCACGATCGCTCCTCAGAGAGCCAGAACGGCGATCTGTCAATGTAAAAAAGAAAGATCCCAGTTCTGTCAGGGAAGTAGAGAGAGATCTTCTGTTCCTTTTGATCAGGAACAGCGATCTCTCTCCTCCTCCTGTCAGTCCCCTCCCCCCACAGTTAGAAACACCTCCCTAGGGAACACTTAACCCCTTGATTGCCCCCTTGTGTTAACCCCTTCCCTGCCGGTGACATTTATACAGTAATCAGTGGCTATTTGTAGCTCTGATCACTGTATAAATGCCACTGGTCCCAAAAAAGTGTCAAAAGATTCCGATGTGCCCACCGCAATGTCGCAGTCTCGCTTAAAATCATTGTCATTACTAGTAAAAAAATAATAATAATAAAAATGCCATAAATATATCCCCTATTTTTTAGACGCTATAACTTTTACGCAAACCAATCAATATACTCTTATTGCAATATTTTATTATCAAAAATATGTAGAAGAATACATATTTGCCTAAGCTGATGGAGAATTTTTTTTTTTGGGGGGGGGGGATATTTATTATAGCAAAAAGTAAAAAATAGTGTTTTTTTTTTCAAACTTGTCACTTTTTTTTGTTTGTAGCGCAAAAAAACACAGAAGTGATCAAATACTACCAATAGAAAGCTCTATTTGTGGGGGAAAAAAGGACGTCAACTTTGATTGGGTAAAACGTCTTGCGACTGCGCAATTGTCATCTAAAGCGACGCAGTGCCGTATCGCAAAAAATGGCTCGGTCAGGAAGTGGGTAAATCCTTCCGGGGCTGAAGTGGTTAAATTCCCATTCCTTTAACTTTTATATCTGAAAGTCCTGCCTTCCATTGATTAATTTCCAGAATATAAAACCTATAGATGTATCAGGTCATGCCTAGCTGCCTTCCAGAATAAGAGATTTGTTTAGAGCGGTGCCCGGGTGTGCCATGTCAAAACAAACGCAATGTTTTGTGGTATACAAGATCAAGCGTGGGATGTTTAATGAGCCAATTAGTGGAGTCAGAACTATCACCTCCGACTTCATTTGTTATTTTTTTTCCTGCCGTTGTGACATTAATTGGAGAAGCTTTGATGAAAATTAAAAGGGAGGGAGGTCCGGAATATTTGAAATGATTAAGGGGGAATATGAAATGTTTTTATATATATTTTCATTATATGTTCAGGACTGAAAAAAATATGAAATTGTTTACAGACAGCTGAATATAAGCCTACAAGTGATTTTTCTACTATGCAGTGAACAGCATGTGTAAATTGATCTCCTGTTATTCAGGTTCAGGTATAAAACCCAAACACAGGGCCAGATTCACAAAAGAGATACGGCGGCGTATCTCCTGATACGCCGTCGTATCTCTGAGATACGATTGTCGTATATATGCGGCTGATTCATAGAATCAGTTCCGCATAGATAGCCCTAAGATCCGACAGGTGTAATTGACTTACACCATCGGATCTTAGGCTGCAATTCTAGGCCGGCCGCTAGGTGGCGATTCCATTGCGAGTCGGTGTAGAATATGCAAATAAATAGTTACGCCGATTCACGAACGTCCGCTTTGCCCGTTGCTCTAAATTTACGTTGTTTCCGTAGAGATACGCGGCGTAAAACTAAGGGTGCTCTCTAGGTGGCCTAGCCAATGTTAAGTATGGCCGTTGTTCCCGCGTCGAAATTTTAAATTTCACGTCGTTTGCGTAAGTAATCCGTGAATGGCGCTGGACGCCATTTACGTTAACGTTGAAACCAATGACGTCCTTGCGACGTCATTTAGCGCAATGCACGTCAGAAATTTTTTGGTACGGAGCATGCGCAGTACGTTCGGCGCGGGAACGCGCCTAATTTAAATGGTCCCCGCCCCATTTAAATTAGGCGGGCTTGCGCCGGGCGGATTTACGCTACGCCGCCGCACGTTTACAGGTAAGTGCTTTGTGAATCAGGCGCATACGCTGTAAACTTGCGGCGGTGTAACGTAAATGGGATACGTTACGCCGCCGCAGCGTAACGCAGTTCTATGTGAATCTGGCCCACAGATCCTAAAGAATCTGAGGAAGAAAAAAGGGTTTTATGATCACGGATGGGAACTCCTCAATTGTAAGTGGATTGGGTTAAACACAGAGCCGCCATGCTATGGCAGCACCATATGCAGGAAGGTAGTAGGTGACTAAACAGTCTGCCAAAAAAATTAAAAATAAAAGCCAGCAGCTACACATACTGCAGCTGTTGGCTTTTAACCACTTCAATACCGGGCATTTTCACCCCCTTCCTGCCCAGGCCAATTTTCAGCTTTCAGCACTGTCACGCTTTGAATGACAATTGCGCGGTCGTGCGACGTGGTTCCCAAACAAAATTGATGTCCTTTTTTTCCCACAAATAGAACTTTCTTTTGGTGGTATTTGATCATCTCTGTGGTTTTTATATTTTGCGCTCGAAACAAAAAAAGAGCGAAATTTTTGAAAAAAACACAATATTTTTTACTTTTTGCTATAATAAATATCCCTGTTTTTTAAAAAAAATTTAGGCCGATACGTATTGTTCTACTTAGTATTGAATGCATACTATACTGTACATGGACAAACTTTTTAATAAGCCAACATATCTGTATTAAAAATCCTTTTTTTTATTGGTCTTATGTAATATTCTAGGTTTTCGGAGAAACTGAATTTTGGGTTTTCACTAGCTGTAAGCCATAATCATCAAAATTAAAAGAAAGAAATGCTTAAAAAATATATCACTCTGTGTGTAACGCAATGTCCTTATTTCTTCTGAGAAATCCTCACTTCCTGTTCTTCTGTCTGTAACTCCACACAGTAATGCAAGGCTTTCTCCCTGGTGTGGAGTGTCGTGCTCGCCCCCTCCCTTGGACTACAGGAGAGTCAGGACGCTCTCTACGTTGCAGATAGAGAAAGGAGCTGTGTGTTAGTGGGCGTCTTGACTCTCCTCTAGTCCAAGGGAGGGGGCGAGCACGACACTCCACACCAGGGAGAAAGCCTTGCATTACTGTGTGGAGTTACAGACAGAAGAACAGGAAGTGAGGATTTCTCAGAAGAAATAAGGACATTTAAAAGCAAAATGGAAGGATGAGGTAAGTGAAGGAGGACTGCACTAAGGTAAAGGAAGATATTTAGGAAAAAAATAATTGTTCCTTTACAACCCCTTTTAATTAAAGGGTTTGTAAAGGAAAACATTTTTTTATCTTAATAGCTTTCTTTACCTTAATGCAGTCCTTTTTTCATGTCCTCATTGTTCGTTTTTGATCTCAAGTTGCTGTAATTCTTCTCTGATCTCCACACTTCCTGGTTGTCTGTTTCCTGATAACCACAGTACTGGGAGCTTTTCTATTTGTGGTGACTAATCAAGGAGGTGTGATTACTGTGTGTCTAAAACCCCACAGCACCAATCAGTTTTGTTTTCCAAACCATCACTACCCTGTATTGGCTCTGTGGCTCTGTACAGCAGAGGCAGGAAACAACATGCAAAAACGAAACTAGAAACTACAGGTACGTTATATGATTGATTTATATCTGTTTTTAATCGTTTTTAAAAGGAATCAGTTAACTATTATGTCTCTATACCCTGTAAAAAAAATATATATATATTTACAACTCCTTTAACCACTTCCCGACCGCCGCATGTATATGTACGTCCACAGAATGGCACGTACAGGCAAATGGGCGTACATGTACGTCCTTGCCTTTCCGTGGGTCAGGGGTCCGATCGGGACCCCCCTCTACATTCGGCGGTCGGGTTCCCTCGGGGAGCGATCCGGGACGACGGCGCGGCTATTCGTTTATAGCCGCTCCGTCGCGATCGCTCCCCAGAGCTGAAGAACAGGGAGAGCCGTATGTAAACACGGCTTCCCCGTTCTTCACTGTGGCGGCTGCATCGATCGAGTGATACCTTTTATAGGGAGACTCGATCGATTAAGTCAGACCTACAGCCACACCCCCCTACAGTTGTAAACACACACTAGGTGAACCCTAACTCCTACAGCGCCCCCTGTGGTTAACTCCCAAACTGCAACTGTCATTTTCACAATAAACAATGCAATTTAAATGCATTTTTTGCTGTGAAAATGACAATGGTCCCAAAAATGTGTCAAAATTGTCCGAAGTGTCCGCCATAATGCCGCAGTCACGAAAAAAAACGCTGATCGCCGCCACTAGTAGTAAAAAAATAAAAAATAATAAAACTATCCCCTATTTTGTAAACGCTATAAATTTTGCGCAAACCAATCGATAAACACTTATTGCGATTTTTTTTTACCAAAAATAGGTAGAAGAATACGTTTAAGTCTAAACTGAGGGAAAAATAATGTTATATATGTTTTTGGGGGATATTTATTATAGCAAAAAGTAAAAAATATTGAATTTTTTTCAAAATTGTCGCTCTATTTTTGTTTATAGCGCAAAAAATAAAAACCGCAGAGGTGCTCAAATACCACCAAAAGAAAGCTCTATTTGTGGGGAATTAAGGACGCCAATTTTGTTTGGGAGCCACATCGCACGACCGCGCAATTGTCTGTTAAAGCGACGCAGTGCCGAATTGTAAAAACGCCTTTGGGCATTTAGCAGCATATTGGTCCGGGGCTTAAGTGGTTAATGTATGTTATATATGTATGTTTTAAAAATGAAAATAGTACTTCACCAGGCCTGTTGGGTCGTAGACACTTGCAGTATGGGCTGAAAGGGAAAATATCTGTTAATACTGGTAGGTTCATTGAGAGCCCCGTCCTCAACGGTCCACTGTGTATTAGGGGAAACCTTGGCCCCGGCCCCGCCATATGGACGGAGCCTTGTAGGTGGTAGAGGGCCGACAGAAGTAATAGTGTATCTTCCAGCTATTTATTTAGCTAAAGAACCGTGTCTATTTATTTAGGAGCGAGTGAGTAAGGATGCATTCGCAAAGTGATGAAAGCCATTCCTGAAAAGCAGTACTGTATTAACAAAAAGTTTTATTCTTTATTTATTTATTTTTTACAAGTCCTGTTTGTTTTGTTTTTACATTTTTTTTTTATTTATTTTTTTTTCGCTAAAACATGTTAAATAGACAGATATCATTAAAAAAATTCCAGAAACCCATTTGACAATCCACAGGCAACTTCCGTCCTCAAGACACGACGGCGAGCGAGGCGAAAAAAAAAAGTTGCGTCTGTTCGGGTTTCAAAGCGGAGATACGTTCTGTAGCAGACTCAAAATAAACATTTTATTCCAAAAACGATCGCTTTTAAAAGCCGTTTTCTCTTCATATTTTACGTCCTCGTTGACAGACGTTTTGGCCCCCCCCCCTCGCCCGATCCCCCCTCCTTTCCCCAAAACCAGATGCTTTTATCTGGCCCAAAAAAAAAGACAATATTTTCTGCAGCCAATCGTAGCTCCTTAAATAAACACATACCTGTGCTTAAGTAACGGGGCTAATAGAGCCGCCAGAGAAGCGTGGGGATTAGCACATGAACGCGGGCCAAGAGATGTTTTTCTGCCTGGGTATAATATCCTCTTGTAGGACAGACCTTGGAGGGATAGTGCGAGCTCACACAAGATTAATGTATGTATTGGAACAGACAGAGGTTGCTGTGTGTGTGGTACGGGACTACTAATACCTGATAATGTCAATGTCAGGAGGGGATTTTAGATTTTGCTAATAAATAAACCATCAGGAACCATAAAGGTTTAAGGAAAAGAGTTGTTTTGGCCAAACTCAAGGTTCTTAATTTGTTCATTATAGTAAATTATTGGTCATAAGGCTGCATGTCGTGGGCAGAAAGAAGCAGAACCGTCCAGGCTGTACAGATCCCAGTTCTTTGGTTGCTTGGCATGGCTGCACAAGCCAATGACTCATGCTTGCCTCTAGTCTCCGGCTAGAAGACGGGAGGTTGTCTAGGTGTTGGGTTGGATGTTATTCAGCGTGAGCACCTGGCGGCACAGACCACCCGTACAGACTGGGTACGACTATCCTCCATACAAGGCACATTGTATTAAAATATTTGCTGTCATTAACCGCTTGCCGACCGCCGCACGCACTTTTACGTCGACATAATAGCACAGCTGGGCAAATGGGCGTGTATATATACGTCCCCTTTAATTTGCAGGCCATGTGGGCGCGCGCGAGCTTTGTGACCATGCCCGCGGGGCCCTTGGACTCGATGTCCGCCATGTTACAGAGCTGAAGAACGGGGAGATGTCAGTGTAAACACAACATCTCCCCGTACTTGGACCCTATAAGGGTTGCACAGGCAGTCCAACTCCTCCAGGATGGCACATCAATACGTGGCATTGCCAGAAGGTTTGCCGTGTCTCCCAGCACAGTCTCAAGAGCATGGAGGAGATTCCAGGAGACAGGCAGTTACTCTAGGAGAGCTGGACAGAGACGTGGAAGGTCCCTAACCCATCAGCAGGACCGGTATTCTGCTCCTTTGTGCAAGGAGGAACAGGATGCCAGAGCCCTACAAAATAACCTTCAGCAGGCCACTGGTGTGAATGTCTCTGACCAAACAATCAGAAACAGACTTCATGGGGGTGGCCTGAGAGCCAGCCGTCCTCTAGTGTGCTCTGTGCTCACTGCCGGACACTGTGGAGCTCGATTGGTATTTTCCATTGAACACCAGAATTGGCAGGTCCACCACTGGTGCCCCATGCTTTTCACAGATGAGAGCAGGTTCACCCTGAGCATACGTGGCAGACATGAATGGGTCTGGAGAAGCCGCAGAGAACTTTATGCTGCCTGTAACATCGTTCAGCATGACCGGTTTGGTGGTGGGTCAGTGATGGTCTGGGGAGGCATATCCATGGAGGGACGCACAGACCTCTACAGGCTACACAATGACACCCTGACTGCCATTAGGTATCGGGATGAAATCCTTGGACCCATTTTCAGACCTTACGCTGGTGCAGTGGGTCCTGGGTTCCTCCTGGTGCACGACAATGCCCGGCCTCATGTGGCGAGAGCATGCAGCCAGTTCCTGGAGGATGAAGAAATTGATACCATTGAATAACCCCCACGCTCACCTGACCGCTCACCTGACCTAAATCCAAAAGAACACCTCTGGGACTTTATGTTTCGTTGCCGCCAGGTTGCACCTCAGTCTGCTCAGTGATGCTCTGGTCCAGATCTGGGAGGAAATACCCCAGGACACCATCCGTCGTCTCATTAGGAGCATGCCCTGATGTTATCAGGCATGCATACAAGCACTTGGGGGGCCATACAAACTACTGAGGACCATTTTGAGTTGTTGCAATAAAATTTCAGCAAAATGGACTAGCTTGCTGGATAATTTTTTCACTTTGATTTTCGGGGTGTCTTAGAATTCGGCCCTCTGTAGGTGAATAATTTTCATTTCCATCAAATGATGTGCCATCCTTTCATTCCCAACACATTACCCTGTCCATATTAGTATAGATATCCAGCATGAGATTTTTGCCCCGTTGAGATCTGATATGTTTTCAAAGTGTTCCTTTAATTTTTTTGAGCAGTGTACATCCTTATGTTTGCGTTTTGGTTATTTGCATTGCACTGTTTTTCATTATTGGTGCTCAATTGGCACCTCTATTTAGACATGTTTTCCTAGGTGGGTGGCAAAAGTGTTATGTATTGTGAGATGGGTAATATTTTCTGGTACTATATAAAGTGAAAAAAAAAAAAAAACGTACAAAAAATATAAGTTTAATGCTGTTTGAATAGAAGTAAATACACATTTACAACTTTCAATGTAAAAAATCATAATTTAAAATGATGAATATTACAGTTAGATTACCGAATATTCTCATACATACACTATATTGTCAAAAGTATTGGGACACCTGCCTTTATACACACATGAACTTTAATGGCATCCAAGTCTTAAGCCTCATACACACGATCGGACTTCTATCCAACTTTTCCGTGGATTTGTATCCGAAGGGCGTTGGCCGTAAACTTGTTCTGCATACAGACGGCACAACATTTACCAAACCACGTGGTTTTTCAGCTCTTTACCGCCACCCTTTGGCCAACTTCTGCTATTGTTGTCTGATGTTTAGCATTGGTTCCAAGCATGCGTGTTTGTACTTTGGATTTTAGTAGGACGAACTTGCGTACATACGATCGGATAAACCGACGTAACAGATTTATTGCACAACAATTAGTGAGCATGAACTGCCGACTTTTGTTGTCGTTAATTCAGCCAACAATTGTGTTATGGAGCATAAACACGGTTGGATTATCCGGCACAACACGTCCATCAGACAAGTATGGCCATAAAATTTAGTCAGTAGGGTTCAATATTGAGTTGGCCCACCCTTTGCAGCTACAGTTCCTTGAAAAATATTTATACCCTTTGAAATTTTCCACATTTTGTCATGTTACAACCAAAAATGTAAATTCATTTTATTGGGATTTTATGTGATAGACCAACACAAAGTGGCACAGAATTGTGAAGTGGAAGGAAAATGATAAATGGTTTTCAATTTTTTTTCAACAAATAAATATGTGAATAGTGTGGCGTGCATTTGTATCCAGCCCCCTTTACTCTGATACCCCTAAGGGCTCTTTCACACGTCCGTTCCGTTCGTCCGTTTTTTGGACGTCCGTTAACGGACTGCAATGCTTTCCTATGGGTTAGCGTCCGTTAGCGGATGAGCATCCGCTAATGTCCGTTAACATCCGTCTCCGTTAAGCTCCGTTTTTTTGAACGGAAGAAAACCCTATTTTTCTTCCGTCAAAAAAACGGAACGGACGAAAAACGGACGTTAGCGGACGATCCGTTTACCATCCGATCCGCTAACATCCGTTTTTCATCAAAATATGTAAAAAGCCTGAAAAAAAAAAAAAAAAAAAAACGGATGAAAAAACGGATGGAAAAAACGGATGGAAAAACGGACGAAAAACGGACGTTAACGGACGAAAAACGGATCGGAAACGGATGTAAACCGGACGAAAAACGGATGAAAAAACGGATCAACTGATGAAAAAAAAATGATCTAAAAAACTGAGCGGACGTGTGAAAGAGCCCTAACTAAAATCTAGTATAACCAAATGCCTTCAGAAGTCTCCTAATTAGTAAATAGTGTCCACCTGTGTGTAATTTAATCTCAGTATAAATACAGCTGTTCTGTGAAGCCCTCATAGGTTTGTTAGATAACCTTAAGAGCCCTTTCACACTGTGCTGCCCATAGCGTCGGCGGTAAAACGCAGCTATTTTTACCGCCGACGCTATGGGCGGATTTGCGGCGCATTTCGACCACTAGCGCTGAAGCAGCGCAATGCGGGCGGTATAACTGCGCTGTCCCATTGATTTCAATGGGCAGCAGCGGAGGAGGAGCGCTAAACACACCGCTCCTTCTCCGATCCAAAGACGCGGCTAGCAGGACTTATTTTACCGTATTTTAACGCTCCAGTGTGAAAGGGGTCTTGGCCCCATACACACTATTAGATTTTCTGCAGATTTTTGTCTTCAGATTTACCAAAACCATGTAGTGCAAGGGCCTGGCAGATTGCATACAAATTGAAACTCTTAGGCCCTGTTCACACCTATGCAAATTGGTTGCAGCTTACACCGCATCCAATTCGCATAAAATTATAAAATACATTGATTTTAATGATGCTGGTTCACATATGTGCGATGCATTCGCACTGCGCATTGCCCAAAAAACTTGTGCATTTTCTAGGCATTGCGGTGCGGCTCAGGTGCAAAGTCCGCAGCTACCATGCAGATGAAACACTGAACAGCTCTGTTATCTCTTTGCAGAGATAACAGAGCTAAAATTCGCACTGCACAAGTGTGAACCCAGCCCTAGTGAAAAATAGCATAGGCTAAGGAATACACCAGACAGGACAGGCATAAAGTTGTGGAGAAGTTTAAAGCAGAGTTAGGTTATAAAAAAATATCCTAAGCTTTGAACATCTCATGGAGCATTATTCAATCCATCATCGGAAAATGGAAAGAGTTCAAGGGGTATAAATACTTTTTTTCAAGGCACTGTATAACAGCTTCAACTCTTCTGGGAAGGCTGTCCACAAGGTTTAGGAGTGTCTATGGGAATGTTTGATCATTCTTCCAGAAGCGCATTTGTGAGGTCAGGCACTGATGTTGGACGAGAAGGCCTGGCTCGCAGTTACCTCTCTAATTCATTCCAAAGGTGTTCTATAGGGTTGAGGTCAGGACTGTCAAGTTCCTCCAACTCCAAACTCACTCATCCATGTCTTTATAGACCTTGCTTTGTGCACTGGTCCAAATCATTTGGTGGAAAGGGTATTATGGTGTGGGGTTGGGCATGGCCCCTTAGTTCAAGTGAAGAGAACTCTTAAGGCGTCAGCATTCCAAGACATTTTGGACAATTTCATGCTCCCAACTTTGTGGGAACAGTTTGGGGATGGCCCCTTCCTGTTTCAACATGACTGCACACCAGTGCACAAAGCAAGGTCCATAAAGACGTGGATGAGCGAGTTTGGGGTGGAGGAACTTGACTGGCCTGCACACAGTCCTCACCTTAACCCGATAGAACACCTTTGGGCCTTCTTGTCCACATCATTCCCTAACCTTACAAATGTGCTTCTGGAAGAACGGTCAAACATTCCCATAGACACTCCTAAACCTTGTGGACAGCCTTCCCAGAAGAGTTGAAGCTGTTATAGCTGCAAAGGGAGGGCCAACTCAATATCGAACCCTACAGACTAAGGCCTAGATTCACGTAGGGCGGCTTTACGTTGTGCGGGCCTAGCGTATCTTATTTACGCTACACCGCCGCTACTTAGAGAGGCAAGTGCTGTATTCACAAAGCACTTGCGTCCTAAGTTACGGCGGCATAGCGTAAATCGGCCGGCGTAAGCGCGCGTAATTCAAAGTAGGTAGGTCGTGGGCGTGTTGTATTTAAATTAAGCATGACCCCATGTGGATGCATGGCCGAACGAACGACGCATGTGCTCAGTATCACGTCGTATTTACGCCCAAAGATACGCCGGCTCAATGCCTGTGACGTGAAAGTAACCTACGCACAGCCCCATTCACGTATGACTTACGTAAACGACGTAAAAAGATACGCTTGTTCCGACGTCCATACCTTGCACGGACTGCGCCACCTAGAGACCTGCTTTATCTTTACGTCGGCGTATGTCTTAAGTAAACGGCGTAACTAATTGCGACGGGCATACGTACGTTCGTGAATCGGCGTATCTTGCTCATTTACATATTCGACGCGGAAATCAACGGAAGCACCACCTAGCGGCCAGCGTAAATATGCACCCCAAGATACGACGGCGTAGGAGACTTACGCCGCTCGTATCTTGGCCAAATCTATGCGTAACTGATTCTATGAATCAGGCGCATAAATACGACGGCGGCCATTCGGACTTACGACGGCGTATCTGGAGATACGCCGTCGTAAGTCTTTGTGAATCTGGGCCAAAGACTGGGATGCCATTAAAGTTCATGTGCGTCCCAATACTTTTGGTAATATAGCGTATTTTGGGTTAGTAAGATTGCTCTCCATCGAGGAAAAAAAATGGGTTTTCCAGTGATAATGAGTTAAGCCATAAAAAGACAGGGGAAATTAATAGCCTTAACTTTTTATTTAAAAAAAAATAAATGAAATAAAGCTCCATAAAAGTCTGAGAAATCTCCAAACTTGCCAAAACCACAACAACTCAATTCTTCCCAGTCTCTCCACATCAATAACACGGGTAAGAGAAAAGACAAAAATGACAAAAACATCCCGTAAAAATGTATTATGTGTGAGATAATCCCAGTGAAGCCGTCTTTCTTTCTCTCGCTAAGTCTCCCGCCAGGCTCTGCTGTTTTTGGGCTCCAGTTGCATATAAAAATATAATTCCATCTCCTGGAAATTTATGTGCATAGTTCCTTCGAGTTTATTCTGATGGAATAAAAATTTCTTGACTCCATAAATCTATATTATTAACAAAGACCGTTTTATAAACTGCCAGTGGAAATTGGGTAGATACATTGGAGGAAGTGTTCTTATGATTGGCAGCGAGCGTGCGCTATAAAACCGATTCTTGAAATAGTTGGATTCATGGGTTTGAAGGAGAAAAAAAAATCCCGACATCGGCAATAATACAAATGAATCCGTTTTATTTTATTAAAGAGACTGTTACTTTGTCTATACAGAGCTAGTAGAACAAACCTCTTATTAGCTGACCCCTTGACCAATGAATGTTTTCCTGTTCCATGCTCCCCCGTTGCTCTATTCATATGTAGGAGCCCATACAAATACCAATGATGGGGGACTTGTCCTCCCACTGACACCAATGATGGGGGACTTGTCCTCCCACTGACACCAATGATGGGCGACTTTTCCTCCCACTGGCACCAATGATGGGGGACTTTTCCTCCCACTGACCTAAAAAAAGAGGATACTATTTCTCCCACTGACACCAATGGTTGAGCACTTTTCCCCCCACTGACACCAATGGTTGAGCACTTTTCCCCCCACTGACACCAATGCTGGGGGACGTTTCCTCCCACTGACACCAATGATGGGGGACTTTTCCTCCCACTGACACCAATGATGGGATACTATTCCTCCCACTGACACCAATGATGGGGGACTTTTCCTCCCACTGACACCAATGATGGGATACTATTCCTCCCACTGACACCAATGATGGGAGACTCCCCCCCCCCACTGACACCAATGATGGGAGACTTTTTCCTCCCACTGACACCAATGATGGGAGACTTTTCCTCCCACTGACACCAATGATGGGATACTATTCCTCCCCACTGACACCAATGATGGGGGACGTTTCCTCCCACTGACACCAATGATGGGGTACTATTCCTCCCCACTGACACCAATGATGGGGGACGTTTCCTCCCACTGACACCAATGATGGGGGACTTTTCCTCCCCACTGACACCAATGATGGGATACTATTCCTCCCACTGGACACCAATGATGGGGGACTTGTCCTCCCACTGACACCAATGATGGGGGACTTGTCCTCCCACTGACACCAATGATGGGAGACTATTCCTCCCACTGACACCAATGATGGGATACTATTCCTCCCACTGACACCAGTGATGGGATACTATTCCCTCCCACTGACACCAATGATGGGGGACGTTTCCTCCCACTGACACCAATGATGGGGGACGTTTCCTCCCACTGACACCAATGATGGGATACTATTCCTCCTACTGACACCAATGATGGGGGACTTTTTCCTCCCCACTGACACCAATGATGGGGGACTTTTTCCTCCCCACTGACACCAATGATGGGATACTATTCCTCCCCACTGACACCAATGATGGGATACTATTCCTCCCCACTGACACCAATGATGGGATACTATTCCTCCCCACTGACACCAATGATGGGATACTATTCCCTCCCACTGACACCAATGATGGGATACTATTCCCTCCCACTGACACCAATGATGGGATACTATTCCTCCCACTGACACCAATGATGGGAGACTTCCCCCCCCCCACTGACACCAATGATGGGAGACTTCCCCCCCCCCCCACCCCCACTGACACCAATGATGGGATACTATTCCCTCCCACTGACACCAATGATGGGATACTATTCCCTCCCACTGACACCAATGATGGTAGACTCCCCCCCCCCCCCACTGACACCAATGATGGGAGACGTTCCCCCCCACCAATGATGGGATACTATTCCTCCCACTGACACCAATGATGGGAGACTCCCCCCCCCCCCCCACTGACACCAATGATGGGAGACTCCCCCCCCCCCCCACTGACACCAATGATGGGAGACTCCCCCCCCCCACTGACACCAATGATGGGAGACTTCCCCCCCCCACTGACACCAATGATGGGGGACTCCCCCCCCCCCCCCCACTGACACCAATGATGGGGGACTTTGTCCTCCCACTGACACCAATGATGGGGGACTTTGTCCTCCCACTGACACCAATGATGGGGGACTTTGTCCTCCCACTGACACCAATGATGGGATACTATTCCTCCCACTGACATCAATGATGGGGGAATTTTCCTCCCACTGACACCAATAATGGGGGACTTTTCCTCCCACTGACACCAAAGACAGGATACTATTCCTCCCTCTAATACCAAGAGGGGACACTCTTAACTCCCACTGATACCAAGATATGTTCACAGTCCAGACCTCTTGCAGTTTGAATGACAGTAAACTAGCCGTTTGTTTAGAAAGTTTGGAGACCCCAGGTCTAGCCTATACTGACTGAAGTCTGCAGTGCTTATTCACCCCTTCAATGGGACTCAATACTGTATCACTATAAAATATATAATTTCACAAAAATGTGTACATTGTAAAAAACCTGGTTGATCCCGTGTCTCTCTCTAGGTGCTGCCCACAGTAATCAGGGCCCAGATTACCGTGGTCAGTTTACCCGCCTCTGTCATCCTTATCCGCAGCGATGTTCTCTCTCTCACAGTGTACATTTCTGTGGAAAACAAAGTCTCTAAATACCATTTTTCAGAACTCTTTAGGCCGGTCCCATGAATCCTGGCTCTCCTCCCCCATCTAAGGCCTATAGAAGCTGAGCGGCCAGCACATCGGTCACGTGAACCCCTTAGCTGATGTCAGAGGGAGATCTCGGGCCCCTCCCGCTGTTGCCCGTACATTGCAGTAGAACGGCCGGGAGTCATGTGACCGCACAGGAGAGATCTGAAAAAAAAGTTATTTGGAGGATTCTTTTTCACAAATATGTACACTGTGTGGTATGGCTGCATAAAAGAGAGGGTCTGGCAGTGACATATTTTTAAAGGTTACAACCACTTTAGCAGTTCATTTTTATCAATTTACAAAATGCAATGTGTGCGAACAGAATTACAAATCGAAATCAAATCAATATTTGATGTGACCACACTTTGGCTTCAAATCGGCATCACATCTTCTGGGTAGACTTGCATACAGTTTTTGAAGGAACTGGACAGGTAGGTTGTTCTATGTACGGTACATCTTGGAGAATTAAGCACAGATCTTCTGTGGATGTAGGCTGCCTCAAATCCTTCTGTCTTTTCAGGTAATCCCAGACAGACTCCATGATGATGAGATCGGGGCTCTGTGGGGGCCAAACCATCACTTACAGGACTCCTTGTTCTTCTTTATATTGAGGATAGTTCTTAATGACATTGGCTGTATGTTGGGAGTCGTTGTCCTGCTGAAGAATAAAATCACATACATTTCCTGTAGGAAAGGAAATAAAAAAATAATAATTATATATTACACACACACACACACACACTGCCGAATTGAATGTCTATCTGTCCTGAAATAAAGGCGGTATAATACATTAGGGCAGGGTATGACAAATTTGCTTGGAATCTAGGAGCCAGCTAAAAAAAGTTAGGAGCCAGAAAATGCACCCTGTCCCGACGAGCTTGCGCGCAGAAGCGAACACATACGTGAGCAGCGCCCGCATATGTAAACGGTGTTCAAACCACACATGTGAGATATCGCCGTGATTGGTAGAGCGAGAGCAATAATTCTAGCCCTAAACCTCCTCTGTAACTCAAAACATGCAACCTGTAGATTTTTTTTAAACGTCGCCTATGAAGATTTTAAAGGGTAAAAGTTTGTCGGCATTCCACGAGCGGACGCAATTTTGAAGCGTGACATGTTGGGTATGAATTTACTCGGCGTAACATTATCTTTCATAATATTAAAAAAAATGGGGGATAACACTTTACTGTTGTCTTATTTTTTAATTTAAAAAAAGTGTAATTTTTTCCCCAAAAAAGTGCGCTTGTAAGACCGCTGCACAAATACGGCGTGACAAAGTATTGCAAGTGCAACTATCGCCATTTTATTCTCTAGGGTGTTAGGATAAAAAATATATATAATGTTTGGGGGTTCTAATTAGAGGGAAGAAGATGGCAGTGAAAATAGTGAAAAATGACATTAGAATTGCTGTTTAACTTGTAATGCTTAACTTGTAATACCAACGGCCACCACCAGATGGCGCCAGCTCACATATGGTGGTAATAACTTGTAATACCAACGGCTCACCACCAGATGGCGCCAGCTCACAAAAAAATATATTTTTTTTTTGCCCACCTTCCAAGCCAAGTCGCCAGGACACTATTTCTAGTCGCCATGGCGACCTGGCGCCCGGGATTTGTCGAGCCCTGCATTAGGGTAGACTTATGCCGCGTACACACGGTCGGAATTTCCGATGAAAAAAGTCAGACGGAATTTTTCCAGCGGATATTCCCCATCGGAAATACCGGACGGAATTTAGAAAGAGAACATGTTTCTATCGGAAATTCCGTTTGTCTGTATGGAATTCCGACAGAGAGAAAAAAACACGCATGCTCGGAAACAGTTTGACGCATGCTCGGAAGCATTGAACTTAATGTTTCTAGGCTCATTGTAGTGTTGAACATCACCACGTTTTTGACGGTCGGAATTTGATGTGTCCGTGTGTATGCAGGACAGCTTGAATGGAATTCCGTCGGAAAAACCCATCGGAGTTTATTCCGACGGAAAAAAACGGTCGTGTGTATGCGGCAAAGTTATTGCAAAAAAAAAGTTCTAGGATTAAAGAGGATTTAGGGAGAAAAAGACCCAGAGACTCAAGCAGTTAAAGACGTAAACCCAATATTTAAATTCTCACATGAACCTGAACAGGTTCCTGTCATTTCAAAAGTACTTTACAATATCTCCTCGCAGGGGAAACCATACAGGTAATCGGGGCACTGATCATCATGTTCTGATTACAGTGGAGCTCCAACAGTGCCCAGCAAGTCATGCCAGTCTGTGCCCATCAGTGGCACAAATCAGTGCCCATCAATGACACCAGTCAGTATTGCCTTTCTGTGCCTGCTCATCAGTGCTAACCAGTGATCTCCTATGTTTTCGCCATATAAGTGATGAGATCATAAGTAACCACTTGCCAACCACAATAAGGACTGTATGTATATGTTGTGGCTTGCGAGTGGCATTGTTATTTCAACCAGCAATTTTCTTTCCCATAAAAGCAGTCCGAGTGGCTCATTAGCTGGTGGATTGCTTTCAGAAGCAGCGGGAGGCGGGAGGCGGGAGGGCCCACCCCCCTCCCCGGTGTTTCTCAGGCTTACCGTTTTTACTGGCGAGCCCGGGAACTAATCGGACAGTTCACACAGCTGCCCATAAAGGTGAACATAGACCAGATTGTCTCTGATCGCCTCTATGATCTAGGAGGACCGGAGTGACATCATGACGTCGCTTCTGGCCTAGGGCAGAAGTAAGCATTTTTTTTTGTTTGTTTTTAAAGGTTCAAAAGGTAGAGGAGATATTTGGGGTTCTATATGCCCCAGATCACTCCGTAAAGAGGACCTGTCATTCCTTATTTCTATTATAAGGGATGTTTACAAGAAAATAAAACCCCCCCCCATCCCTCCATGCTCGCGTGCAGAAGGCGACCACATATGCAAATCTCGCACGCATACGTAAACAGTGTTCGCACCACATGTAAGGTATTTTCGCAAATGTTAGACCTCTGAAATTTTAAACAGGTAACCTGTGAAAATGTTTAAAGCGTCCCTGATGAAAATTTTTAAGTATCGTAATTTGTCACCAATCCACGAACGCGCACAATTTCAAAACATGACATGTTAGGTATCTATTTACCCACTGTAATTTTTATACTTTACCAAATAATTAGTTATTGTGCTTTTTTGCATTAAAATTCATTAACCACTTGAGCCCCGGACAATTTTGCTGGTCAAAGACCGGGCCACTTTTTGCGATTCTGCACTGCGTCGGTTTAACTGACAATTGCGCGGTCATGCAACGTTGCTCCCAAACAAAATTGATGTCCTATTTTCCCCCACAAATAGAGCTTTCTTTTGGTGGTATTTGATCACCTCTGCGGTTTTTATTTTTTTGCGCTATAAACAAAAATAGAGCGACAATTTTGAAAAAAATTCAATATTTTTTACTTTTTGCTGTAATAAATATCCCCCAATAATATACATATAAAAAAAAAAAATTCTCAGTTTAGGCCGATGCGTATTCTTCTACATATTTTTGGTAAAAATCACAATAAGCGCTTATTGATCGGTTTGCGCAAAAGTTATAGCGTCTACAAAATAGGGAATAGTTTTATGGCATTTTTTTTTTTTTTTAAGTAGTAATGGCAACGATCAGCGATTTTTATCGTGACTGCGACATTATGGCGGACACATCGGACACTTGACACATTTTTAGGACCATTGTCATTTTTACAGCGATCAGTTATATAAAAATGCCCCGATTACTGTGAAAACACTGGCAGTGAAGGGGTTAACCACTAGGTGGCGCTGTGGGGGTTAAGTGTGACCTAGTGAGTGCTTCTTACTGTAGGGGGGATGGGCTGTGTGCGACAAGACAGTGATCACCGTTTCCGATTACAGGAAGCGGTGATCACTGTCATTGTCACTAGACAGAGCGGAGAGATGCTTGTTTACATCAGCATCTCCCCGTTCTTCCTCACCGTGAAACGTTCGCGGGTATCCTTGTGGCGGTCGAGTCGGCGGGACCCGCGGTCGGGCTCGCACGTCTACAATGCCGCTTCCTTAAAGGGGACGTACAGGTACGTCCTTTTGCCCAGGAGTGCCATTCTATCGACGTGTAAGTGCGTGCGGCAGACGGCAAGTGGTTAAAGTGTATTTTTTTTTAATGCGTGAAAAACCGCAGCTAAAAAATTTCGAGCAAAAATTACTGATTACCACGTAAACAAAAAGTGCCAGAAAAGGCTTGGTCTCCAAGTGGGTAATGCTGTATTTTTTTACGTATTGTACATCATTGCTCTCCACGTATAGTCAATTAAACCACCCCTGTTCACCTAACAGAACAGGCATTACACATTTTTATATATAAATTGTATGTAATCACACACAATATATATTATATATATTTTAATTATATATTTTTAAATGTAATCTATACACACCAGCAAATTACAGCGGAAGCAAAATAGAGCAAATTATTTGAAATTATGTTTTCGGTCAAGCTCATGCTGCCCCCTGGTGGTTAATTGTAGAATTACTTTTACTTTGACTGATCTTTTAGAAATAAATTTGGCTGCAAAACCAAAATTATTCTGGCATTTCCAGTAAGGTGTACTGTCAATGTTACACTATACAAAGACATTTCAGACAATTTTGAGTTTCCTACCTAACCATTTGCCGATCACCCCACAAATTTGTACTGCGGGACGGAGGCTCCTGTGCGCAAAACCACATACAGGAATGTGATTACGCTCTTCCGGGTCTGCGGCAGACATGTGTGCCACTGGGGACCCGCAATCATTCCTGACAGAGGCAGAACGTCAATCTGCCTATGAATCATTGGTGCTCAACCTGTGGCCCTCCAGCTATTGCTGAACTACAAGACCCATCATGCCTCTGCCTTTGGGAACCATGCTTTTAACTGTCAGCCTTGCAAAGCCTCATGGGACTTGTAGTTCCACAACAGCTGGCAGGTCACAGGTTTATTACCCAGAGGCAGATCGCCGTTCTGTGACAAGGGAAGACAGAGCTCTTGTTATTCTGCTAAGCAGGAACAGAGATCTCCGTCTTCCCACAGTGTAACCACCCCCCAACACAGTAAGCACTCCCTAGGGACACATTTAACCATTTGATCGCCCCAGTTAACCCCCTTTTCTGCCAGTGTCATTAGTACAGCGACAGTGCATATTTTTTAGCACTGATCACTGTATTGGTATCCATGGACCCCAAAAAAGTGTCACTTAGTGTCTGATTTCTCTGCCACAATCCCGCTATAAGTCGCAGATCACCACCATTACTAGTAAAAATAAATAGAAATTCCATAAATATATCCCATAGTTTGTAGATGCGAGCAGGAGGGTCAGGACACTCTTTACTTTGCAGATAGAGAAAGGAGCTGTGTGTTAGTGGGCGTCCTGACACTCCTGCTCGCCCCCTCAAGAGGCTTTCTTCACACCAGGGAGAAAGCCTTGCATTACTGTATGGAGTTACAGACAGAAGAACAGGAAGTGAGGATTTCTCAGAAGAAATAAGGACATTTAAAAGCAAAATGGAAGGATGAGGTAAGTGAAGGAGGACTGCACTAAGGTAAAGGAAGCTATTTAGGGAAAATGATTTTACCTTTACAACCCCTTTAAGCTTTTAATGTTCTGCTTAGTCTTGACCGACTGATAGGAAAAGTCACATTCGATAACAAAGGCTGGAGACACATTTCAGAAGGTCAGAGCATAGACGAGCCATCCTGTACAGACATAGGGGGCTATATACAAAATGCAAATCCACTTTGCACTACAAGTGCAATTGGAAGTGCAGTTGCTGGAAATCTGAGGGGTAGATCTGAAATGAGGGGGAAGCTCTGCTGATTTTATCATCCAATCATGTGCAAGCTAAAATGCTATTTTTTATTTTCCTTGCATGTCCCCCTCAGATCTACAGAGACTGCACTTCCAAGTGCACTTTCAGTGCAATTTCAAGTGCACTTGTAGTGCACAGTGGATTTGACTTTCGTAAATAACCCCCATTGTGTGTGGCATGTTCAAGCTCCAGAGTTACCAGATCACATCCAAGGCCTCATGCACACTGGATGTTTTTTTGCAGCTGCTCCTAGAGGCGTCTGGCGTTTTTTTTTTTCCTGCCTCTAAACTCCCCTGTATGTTAGGCTTTTAGCAGCATTTAGTGGCAGGGGCTTTTAGATGCAGAAAAACCGCCTGTGCATCCAGGTTTTTTTGCAGAAAAAACAATTGACGCTGCTAAGCGCATTTAGCGTTTGAGCGTCAATTCATTTCAATGGCCAGAATAAATAACCACTTCCAGCTTAAGGCCGTTCCAAAATCATTTTTTTTGCTAAAAAAAAAATTGCCGTTTCATGAATTAAAAAATAAATAAAAAAAAAAAAACACTTACCGTAAGTTAGCTCAATTTTTTGTATAATGTGAAAGATGATGTTGCGTTGGAGTAAACAGATACCTAACATGTCACGCTTTAAAATTGCACACGCTGGATGACACCCAACTTGGGTACTTAGGGGTAGATTCAGGTAGGGAGCGCGTATTTGTGTGCGGGCGTAACGTATCCTAATTATGTTACGCCTCCGCAACTTTGACAGGCAAGTGCAGTATTCACAAAGCAAAGTTGCGGTGGCGTAGCGTAAATAGGCCGGCGTAAGCCAGCCTAATTCAAATGTGGAAGATGTGGGCGTGTTTTTTGTTAATTTATTGTGACCCCACGTAAATTACGCTTTTTCCGAACGGCGCATGCGCCGTCCGTGAAAGTATCCCAGTGCGCATGATCCAAATTAACCTGCAAAAAGCCAATGCTTTCGACGTGAATGACTTACGCAAACGACGGAAAATTTGACGCTGGCCCGACGTCCATGCTTAACATTGGCTGCGCCTCATATAGCAGGGGTAACTTTACGCTGGAAAAAGCCTTACGTAAACGGCGCATCTGTACTGCGACAGCCGGGCGTACGTTCGTGAATAGGCGCATCTAGCTGATTTACATATTCTAGGCGTAAATCAGTGTACACGCCCCTAGCGGCCAGCGTAAATATGCAGTTAAGATGCGACGGCGTAGGATACTTACGCTGGTCATATCTTAGACAAATTCTGGCGTATCTGATTCTTTTAATCAGGCGCATAGATACGACGCCTCACACTCAGAGATACGACGGCGTATCTGGAGATACGCCGTCGTATCTCCTACCTGAATCTGGCCCTTAATCCCCACGCTTTAATTTTTTTTTTTACAGGTTACCAGTTTAGAACTACACTAACTTGGGCTAGAATTGTTGTGGTTTGAATACCGTTTACATATGTGGGCGCAGCGTACGCATGCGTTTGTTTCTGTGTGCAGGAACAGGGACGCTTTCAATTTTTTTTATTTTTTGACACTTTCCTTAAAAAAAAATGTTTCCATTTTTTTTCTTCCATTTTTACACTTTCCTTTTTTTAATCACTTTTATTCCTATTAAAAGAAATAAACATGCCTCGTAATAGAAATAAGGCATGACAGGTCCTCTTTACAGAGAAATGTGGGGTCTACAAAAAAAGCGTGAAAAGCCTCAGATCAAAAAAATAAATTAAAAAAAATTAAAAATAAATTAAAAAAGCAATCTAAATCTTCCCATGTAAAAAAAAAAAAAGTCAGTGCTTACAACTGCCAGCATCCAAAAGTCAGAGAGATCGCTGGGGCTGAGAACAATCGATTCATTCTCTGGCTCGCAGATCGCACAAGCAGCGGAAGGCGGGGCATCATTCAGATTTAACCACTCAAAGTCCAGGACGTCATATGACATCCAGTGGGCGGGAAGTGGTTAATATGACCAATGAAAGGAATGAACGCCCAAGCTCTTGACGCCTGTAAACTCTCCTAAAAGCTTGTAAAGACTTTAGACACTTTTACAAGCTTCAGGCTTTTTTTCTGCCAAAACGCTGATGCCAGGATGAAAGGCTTCTAGGAAAGTTTACCCACTTGCCAACCTAACTGTAAATATGTCATGTTTTTGACGTTAAATTACCATTATGGCAACAGATACCAAAAGCTAGCGGCTTCACTTCCTGGTTCCCTTCTGCACATGCGCGAGTCACGCTGCAGAATGCCACTGGTCCCTGTCTTCTGGGACCCGTGTGTCTCCCAGAAGACAGCGGGGGGCGGACGTGACGCAGACTCCCACAGATAATGCGGGGGTCTATGCCCGGAAGTGACAATAATCAAGAAAGAGCCTCCGCGCTACTATAGACTCCTAAACGGTAATAACCCAAAACAGATACGGTGCTGCAAAACCTAATAGTGTTTACAATACACAAATCAGAAATCATACATAAAAGAGGGTTCTGCGCGAACCAACACAGTGGTAAAAAAGTAGATACTTTAAATATAAATATATAAATATGGTGAATGTGAATAAAAAATACAAATAAAAAGTAAAAGGTGGAATAGTGAGTAATCACACTATGCAAAAAGAGATATGTGTAAGTGTAACCGCAAAAAAATAATAATAAAATATATTAATTAAGTGGTAAAGTGGTTGAGCAAAAAGTCCAAAAAATTGAGGTGATAAAAAATATATAAATACAATAAAATATGGAAAATGGGGTGAAAAGTGAGTAAAAAGTGTCCCAATGATGGTGTGCCAAGCTGTCAAATGGTGGTCGCAGTGTAGCTGAGTATCCACTAGGCAGGTTGTTGACAGATGTATAGTTCACTCCCTCACTAGGCTCCCAGAACTCTTACCTCAAACCATAAATAAATATGCATCCAATAGATACTGAATCACCATAAAGATCTTCTCTCCTATTAATATCAGCTGGGACGTCTCCTTGGCCTATTAATAGGAGAGAAGATCTTTATGGTGATTCAGTATCTATTGGATGCATATTTATTTATGGTTTGAGGTAAGAGTTCTGGGAGCCTAGTGAGGGAGTGAACTATACATCTGTCAACAACCTGCCTAGTGGATACTCAGCTACACTGCGACCACCATTTGACAGCTTGGCACACCATCATTGGGACACTTTTTACTCACTTTTCACCCCATTTTCCATATTTTATTGTATTTATATATTTTTTATCACCTCAATTTTTTGGACTTTTTGCTCAACCACTTTACCACTTAATTAATATATTTTATTATTATTTTTTTGCGGTTACACTTACACATATCTCTTTTTGCATAGTGTGATTACTCACTATTCCACCTTTTACTTTTTATTTGTATTTTTTATTCACATTCACCATATTTATATATTTATATTTAAAGTATCTACTTTTTTACCACTGTGTTGGTTCGCGCAGAACCCTCTTTTATGTATGCCCGGAAGTGGGTGCAAATACAGGGATCTGCTCCCCCCTGAAAGGTGCCAAATGTGACACTGGAGGGGGGGGGTGAATCTAAACTAATCTCAATTACAGACTGAAGTTCATCCCTTTGATCCACAAGAACCGAGAAATACATTGTTTATAGTTATATCTCAGCGCTGAGGAATGTTGTGAAACTTGGCAGGTTTTTTTTTTAACCACTTCATTACTGGGCACTTAAACCCCCTTCGTGCCCAGACCAAATTTTCAGCTTTCAGCGCTGACGCATTTTGAATGACAATTGCGTGGTCATACAACACTGTACCCAAATTATATTTTTATCATTTTTTTTCCCCACAAATAGATCTTTCTTTTGGTGGTATTTGATCATCTCTGCGATTTTTATTTTTTGCGCTATATGTTTTTGGGAGATATTTATTATAGCAAAAAGTAAAAAAATATAGCATTTTTTTCAAAATTGTCGCTCTATTTTTGTTTATAGCGCAAAAAATAAAAACCGCAGAGGTGATCAAATACCACCAAAAGAAAGCTCTATTTGTGGGGAAAAAAGGACGCCAATTTTGTTTGGGAGCCACGTCGCACGACCGCGCAATTGTCTGTTAAAGCGACGCAGTGCCGAATTGTAAAAACCCCTTGGGTCATTTAGCTGCATATTGGTCCGGTCCTTAAGTGGTTAAAGTGTATTTTTTACCAAAAAGGTTCACTGCAATTTTATAACCAAAAATGTGTGTAAACATTGCTTCCTTTACCTGTAGGAGATCCAACTCAAATTTGCTTTGTTTTGGCAATCTTGGACCACCTCTTCAGCCTGCTCACGAAATCTGTCTGACGCACTAATAAAATGTTGGTTCCATTGCTTCTGAAGTCATAGTCAAGTTGTTTCAACACCATAACCCTATTCCTCAGGCGGCTTAAACTCACGTCTGACAGTAAATTACTATCAAGTAATTTCTTAGCCTCAATTCCACACTCTAGGAGCACATCGATCTTGTCAACAAAGACTTTAGCTGACAGAAGAAGGATGCTGGGGTTCTCATATACGTGCCGGGTAATGTCAGCCTCCGGAACACCCAAAGACTGCATTTTTTGATGAAAAAGTAAAAAGTTTTCTTCAAAGTAATTTTTGGATAAGTTGAGAGTAAACGCTGCTTCACCACCGATCCAATAGAGCAGGTCCTTGTTCTCCAACTTCATGAGGGACTGTATGGACTCTATGTTGGACTTCACTCTGTTAATACTTCTTACGAAAATAAAAACATTGTTGGTGATGACCTGTCTGGTGAATTCCTCCGGGGTTTCCCCTCCCAAACACACACAGAGCTCTTGGAAAAAAGCCACCATCTGCTTGTTGAGTTGAACACTGTTGGCGAAGGTCCGAGGAGACTTGAGCATGAGCCTATTTAAAATTTTGGGCGACAACCCAAGAGACTGGAAGAAGGCAATGTTTTCTGACAACTTCTCAATACCTCCTGATCGGAAGAAAGACTCCGGAGAACGCGTAACGACCAACAAGACGGCCTCGTCCGTTCTCAAGATACTTTGCCAAAGTCCCCAAACTTCGGGCAGGTCTTTGGCACGGCAAGTAATTGCCCTTGGATACCTTGAAATGATACTTGCAACACTCAAATGGCAGGCTCCTTTCTGAAGCAGAAACTCCTCGAGTCTTTCTTTGTATATGGCATGTTCGGTTATGGTTGGGGATCGTCTGCTGATTTTTCCAGCGTCCATATACGTGACTTTGGCATTGGATTGGATTGGATTTGGCAACTGTGCCACATTTTCCTTCTGTCCACCATGGCCTGAAAATTGAGTGCATGATCGTCCCAACAGTTTGATGAAAAGTCCAAGATTTAAAGGACCTGTTCCATGCGAACTTTTCACGAAATGTCCAGTTATGTTATTTAGAATTTTAAGAGCCATAGTTCAGTCTGTGTTCCTACAACTAAACAAAATGTACATTTTTAGTTTAATGAGCAACTGATATGTACAATTTGGCAACATTTATAACAGATGTTTGCGCTTGTGGTTGTCACATGATCGGAAAGCTCCCAATCGCAAGTAGACATCGGGAGCTTATTGTTAACTGCTGGAGGTTAAAGCGGAGCGCCACCCAAAAGGGTAAGTACCGTATTCAGACATCCTCTCCCTTCCTCTACCTAACTTGGCATGTCATTTTGGAGGTGGGAGAGGGCATCTAGTCCCCCCCCCCCCTCTTCCCGGCAGTCTTGTGAGATACATCACAGGTCCCAGAAGACTATGGGCCCATGCACAAACTGCAGCGCTGTGGAGCCGAAAGTAACACACCAGCTGCCCACAGTTAGGATGCTGGTGTCAGGAACCCAGAGGCTAGTGAAGAACTGGCGCAAGTGAGGACAGCGATGGATCATTGGACAGGTAAGCCGATGCACGGAAAGGCCAGAGGACAGCTCGGCTTACCTCGGAAAGGCTCTGGAACGGAGTCTTTCCAAGGTTTGCCGAGGTCAGCCAAACTGTCCTCTGGCCTTTCCGGCCATTTCTGAGGCTCTCTGGCACCCCCCCCCCCCGCCTCTGGCCACATGCAGTATTGCTTGCCATTGAAGTCAATGTGAAATTTTCGATTCCATTGATGTAAATGGGGAAACTCGATTTGATTCTCCTGGAACGGATTATGCTCGTAATCCAAGCTTCCACTGTACTCTAGTCAGGAAAAGTAGAGCTGGGCGATTTTGGCACCAAAAAAATTAATTAATTAATTCACGATGTGAATCGAGTTTTTTTTTCCTGATGGACACCGCATCGGTCCTAAGTTTTTAGGTGAGGCCGCGGCTTTGGCCTAGTCCACCTCGATCCTGGGAAAAGGCCGCGGACTAGGTCGAAAGCCTAGCTCGCGGCCTTTTCCCAGGATCGCGGCGAGCAGGATTTTTTAGGCGAGGCCACGGCTTCAGCCTAGTCCACGGAGCATGGGTCCTATGGGAGAAAAAAAAATCGATTTGGTCAAAATCTGAATCGATTTGCCCCCACAACTCGATTCAAATCGATTTTTTCCCCAGCCCTAAGGAAGAGAGGGTAAAATCTTCCGGGGCTGAAGTGGTTAAAATGTATTTAATACAAATTCTATTCCCCCCCCATTTAACAAGTCAGCTATGTTCACTACTGTAAAAGTGATCGCATGGCTGTATAGCCACCCAAATCACTTTTACTGTACAGCCACTGCAATCCATCCAGTATGTTTTCTGTGGGCTTGAGGTGATTAAAAAAGGACCCCAGGCCAAGAGCTTTACATCTCTTCTGCAATGTAAAAAAAAAAAAAAAAAAAAAAAAAAAAAATCGGCCTAAAATATCGGCCGCAAAAATCGACAAATATGTCAGCTGTTGAATTCAGCTTGGTCAATTCCAGAACACTATGTATTTCATGAACTATTCACAACATCGTTTGAGTATGTGTGTGCGTACGGGTTTTACATTTATGGTTATTAGTAGTGACAGCCTGCATCGTATACAGTATATCTCATGTTTTTAGTTCTCATTTTTTTGCTAGAAAATCACTTAGAAGCCCGAAACATTATTTACTTTTTAAAGCTAAAGCACTGGAGAATAAATTGGTGGGTTTTGCGATTTTTTTTATGTCACACAGTATTTGCACAGCGGTTTTTCAAATGCAATTTTTGGGCAAAAAAAAATACACTTTTTGAATTCTAATCCAAATTTTTTTTTTATGCGACAGATATAGGCATGTGACAGGTACCCTTTATGGAGGGATCTATAAGACCCCAAATTTCTCTGCACTTAAAAGCATTTACACCAAGATTTTTTTTTTTTTTTTTTTAATACTTTACTTTTTTTTTTTTTTATCAAATAAACCAAAATTAATGCTTACGGGTAGAGCTGCACCATTCTGGCTGAAATGAGAACCACGATTTTTTTTGCTTAGAAGATAGATCACGATTCTCGCGGCGTAACATCTTTCGAATGAAATAAAAAAAAATTGGGCTAACTTTACCGTTTATTTTTTTTTTTATTCATTGAAGTGTATTTTTGCCCCAAAAATTGCATTTGAAAGACCGCTGGATAAATACAGTGCGACATAAAATACTGCAGCAATTGCCATTTTATTCCCTAGGGTCTCTGCTAAAATATATATAATGTTTGGGGGTTCCAAGTAATTTTCTAGCAAAAGCTATTGATTTTAACTTAACCACTTCCCGACGGCCGTACGACTATATACGGCCGCAGGGTGGTTCTACTTCTTTTTTTTTCAAAATTGTCGCTCTATTTTTGTTTATAGCGCAAAAAATAAAAACCGCAGAGGTGATCAAATACCACCAAAAGAAAGCTCTACTTGTGGGGAAAAAAGGACGTCAATTTTGTTTGGGAGCCACGTCGCACGACCGCGCAATTGTCAGTTAAAGCGATGCAGTGCCGAATCGCAAAAAGTCCTCTGGGCAGGAAGGGGATTTAAGTGCCCAGTAAGGAAGTGGTTAAAGGAGTTGTAAAGGAAAAAAAAATGTTTTGCTGAAATGACTGTTTTCAGGTTATAGAGACATAATAGTTAAAGGAACACTAAAGGTACAATTTAAAAAAAACAAAAAAAACAACATGTTATACTTACCTCCACTGTGCAGATCGTTTTGCACAGAGTGACCCGGATCTGTGTCTTCTGGGGTCCCTCGGCGGCTGTCTCGGCTCCTCCTCGCAAAAGCTTTCCACGTTCATGCGAGCTCCCTCGCAGGGTGGAAAGCTTTTGCGAGCGCGCTCCCGTGATACAGCAGCGGCCATAGCCGCCGACTGTATCACTCGGCCCCGCCCCCCGGCGCGCCGCATCATCCGCTGTGATTGACAGCAGCGCCAGCCAATGGCTGCGCTGCTATCAATCCGCCCAGCCTAGCCAATCAACGGCCAGGCTGGGAACCGAGCAAGATGACAAGCACGCGCCCGGGACTTTCGAACGGTGAGGTAAGTAAAACAGGGGTTCGGGGGGGGGAGGGGGGGGCGGTGCTGTCAGATGTTTTTTTACCTTAATGCATAGGATGCATTAAGGTAAAAAAACTTTTACCTTTACAAACCCTTTAACCGATTCCTTTTAAAAATAGATAAAAAATCGATCATATAATGTACCTGCAGTTTTTAGTTTCGTTTTTGCATGTTGTTTCCTGCCTCTCTGCTGTACAGAGCCACAGAGCCAATACAGGGCAGTGATGGTTTGGAAAACGAAACTGATTGGTGCTGAGGGGTTTTAGACACACAGTAATCACACCTCCTTGATTAGTGACCACAGAGAGAAATCTCCCAGCACTGTGGTCATCAGGAAACAGACAACCAGGAAGTGTGGAGATCAGAGAAAAATTTCAGCAACTTGAGAGCAAAAACGAACAATGAGGACATGAAAACAGCACTGCATTAAGGCAAAGGAAGCTATTAAGATATAAAAAGAAATGTCCTTTACAAACCCTTTAGGAAACAAGTGTCAGAAAAAGATTTAGACTAAGTGGTAAACTTCCTGCATTTACACACAGAAGTTTATCCCTTTGATCCAAGACCCCTTTCACACTGGCTCGCTTTGCAGGCGCTATAACGCAAAAAAAAATAGCACCTGCAAAGCGATCTGAAACAGCCGCTGCTGTCTCTCCAGTGTGAAAGCCCTGAGGGATTTCACACTGGAGCGGTGCGCTAGGAGGACAGTAAAAAAAAAAAGTCCTGCTAGCAGCATCTTTGGAGCGGTGTGTATACCGCTCCTCCCCATTTAAATCAATGGGACACTGTGGCTATACCACCGGCAAAGCGCCTCTGCAGAGGTGCTTTGCAGTGGTTTTTAACCCTTTCTCGGCCGCTAGCGGGGGGTAAAACTGTCCCGCTAGTGGCCGAATTGCTGTCAATCAAATCAATGACGCGGCGCGCCAGGGGGAGGGGGCCCGAGTGATACACTTGGCGGCTATGGTCGCCACTGTATCACACGGGAGCACGCCCGCAAGCTAACCCCCTTGGGAGAGCGCTTTCCAAAAGGGGGTTAGCTCTTGCGTGAAGAAGCCAAGACAGTCGCCGAGGGACCCCAGAAGACAAGGATCGGGGCCACTCTGTGAACTGCACAGTGGAGGGAAGTATGACATGTTTGTTATTTAAAAAATATATATATTTTAACCCTTACAACCCCTTTAAGGTTTGACCTCATATTATATGGTTTTGGTAAATCTAAAAGGAAAAAAAAAATCTACAGAAAATTGTATAGTGTGTATCCAGCCTTAGGGTGGACTTAGACTTTCTGGCCCAGATTCACAAAGCACTTATGCCGTATAACAAGTTACGCCAACGTAAGTGCAAATGTGCGCCGTCGTATCTGTGCCCCAGACCCACAAACTAATATGCGCCTAAAAACAGGCTACACCCCGCCAACGTATCTTGCTTACGCCGGCGTAGAGTGGGCGCACATTTAGGCTGGGAGCATTGTGCCGCTCCCATCGATTAGCCATTCAAACATGCAAATGAGGGAAATACGGCGATTCACGAACGTGCGTGTGCCCAACGCATGCTACGCTAGATGCGCGTAAGTTGTACGTCCGGTGTCAAGTTATTCCCCATAAAGGAGGTGCAACTCAGCAGCAGACATGCTCAGGTCTGCACCAGGGAACACAAGCCGGCGTATTATGCGTTGGACTGGCTGGGCGTACGTTATGTTCACGGCGTACGCAGTGATCCGGCGTAGCCTAGGCAGTTGTGCCAGCGTGGTTGTGAACAGGCGCAGGGGGGTGTGCGCATGCGCAGTTCGTGATATGTACCTGTCTGGCGCTCGGCCCATCATTTGCATGGGGTCACGCCTCATTTGCATGGGTCACGCCCACTTCCACCGGCGTACGCCTTCGAAACCCGCTTGCGTTGGGAGCACTGGCTTGCTGAATGCAATGCTTGCCTCTCTGCGCTTGCGTTGGCGTAGCGTACGGTGGTTACTCTACGGCGGCGTAATGTGCGCCTTGCTTTCTGTGAATCTGGGCCTCAGTCTAGAACCACTTTAAAAGGCTGGGTTCACACTGATGCAGTGTATCGCATTGCATGTCATTTGTACAGGATTCGCACTGGATTCCTGTACAAAGGACACGCAAATTCAGTGTGGAGCGAATTGAGCCATACATTACTTATGGCTCAATTTGCACTGGATCCGCACCAAAAAGGTGCAGGACCCCTTTTTTTAATGTCCTCTCTGGAATCGGATCGCATGGGTGTTCAGACACATGCGTTCTGATTTCATAGTTCACATTGCGTTCTGCAAACCGCTTTGGTTGCGTCATTCACTTTACATTGACACTCGCAGCGGTTCGCAGAGCGTGCGAACATGCCTGCGATTCTGATGCTGTTCTGGAACCCACACAGGAATCGCTGTGGTTCCCGCATCAGTGTGAATCCAGCCTAAACGGCTTGTAAAACAGCTACACGGCCCAAGTCTACATGCACACAAACATAAATACAAGCATACGGCCATACAGTCAGGCCCATCGGAACCCGACAGGCAAAGCAAGCATTTGCCTGGGGCCCCGAGCTGGTCAGGGGCCCCAGCAGGGAGGGCCCTTGTCGCACCGCTGCGTCCTCCTGCAGTCCGGTTGGCCGTGTACCATAACCGCGCGGTACAGGAGAATCAGGTGGTTCCTGTTCCCGGCCGGACTGATAGGAAGTGCACACACTGAGTGTTCACTTTCATTTAGTCCGATCCCCAGGAACAGCAAACTAAATCTCCTGTACCGCGCGGTTAAGGTACATGGCCGACCGGACTTCCGGAGGACACAGCGATGCGGCAAGGGCTCTCTCTGCGGGGGCCCCTGTGCGAACACCATCATCTGCCGGCGTGTGCGGATAGAGGTAAATCCGCCAACCCCCCCCCCCCCCCCCCGCTTCTCAACTGAAAAACTGAAATGTAATTTTTTTTATTTTTTTTGCCTGGGGCCCCCAAATGTCTTCAAACGGCCCTGCATACAGTATAAGTCACTTCTATATTTACAACACACAGGAACACCAGCTACGGCGCGTTTCTGTCCATAGAACTGTACTAGAAAATACGCCGCTCACCTGTAATCCTATGGTAACGCCAGTGTTCCTGATTGCAGGTGCAGGGACAGATTTTCCATTCACAATCACCGGTACACTACATGGAAAGAAACCCACCACAGCTGGGGCTCACAGGCGCTGTAAATGAAGACGTATTTATACTGCACAGCTATACACCTGTGTTTACATCCCTGTGTATAGAGTCTTGGAGAAAAGTGCAAAGCAGGAAGTCCTTAGTCCTAATTTACAAAGAAAACACACAATGTGAAATGACAGTCACCTAGCTGATAATAAAGATCCCTATCCTTGTGTTAAAGCTTCAGGAATGTATCTGCATGTCTTCAGGAGAAAGTCACAAACACAACAAGCTTGAGACGTGCTGCACCTACCATGTACACAGTAGAACCATTTCTGCCTCCCCCTCCTCTACTGCTCATGTGCACAGCACTTCCTGCTTCATGTCACAACCCTCTTCATTGGTTGCACACACACACACAGCCAGCCACCCTGGTTGGCTCTTAGTTGATCTTGTCTTCCCATGGCTGGGAAGTGTGTGACAGGCTCAGCCCATGCTGGGGCCTGTAGTTCCACAGAAGCCTGAGCTAGAGTGCAGACTTGGGCAGAGTGACTCTTTTTAGTGATTTGGATCAGTTCAGTCAAAAATAATTAGAATCACAACTCATTTCCTACAAGCTAAGTTAGTATCATGAACGTCAGTCCTGTGATATATTCAGTACACGCAGATTTATGCAAGCCATACGCCTGTCGAAAAGTCGTTGGAATGAGATTTTCGACAAAAACAAACACGCGGTCATAAGAGCAAGCGATTTTCACATCATGTAATGACCGAAATTTGATAAGGTCCCTTTCACATGGACGGCAGTTTTGCCGCAGTTAAAAGCATGTACATTTTCTGTAAAATTCAAGGCTCTGCGATTAGCTGCATTTGTACATTGCGATTACAAGCGGCCGCGTTTAGCTGCAGTAGTCATTTCCATAGCAACCATTTTAATTTTTTTGATTATGATGTGCTTCCTGTTCTTTTTTTTTTCTCACACTGCTATCCACAGTTGACACAAAAGACTGCGATTACCTGCGGTTATGTGAATATAGCTGCGCTAAATCGCACCTGGACGCATTCAGTTCTATTTTTTCTATTTGCACCAAACCGCATGCAACGAAATCGCAGCTAAACGTTGTGTGTGAATGGGGCCATAGGAAAGCATTGTGTGCTTTTAGCTGCGGTAGAAAACTAAAAAATCCGCAACTAAAAGCACCATTCTATCCGCCCGTGTGAAAGGCGCTCTTTCAACTGACATAAATTAAAGTGACAGCAGAACACTCCCCCCACTTCTCAACTTTAATGTGACATGTTACTGTCGGCGCCCCCCACCCCCCGCCTCTCAACTTTAATATGACATGTCACTTTGCTTAGGGCCCCAGGGAGGTCAGGATCGGCACTGGTGACCAGACATCCGCGGTTTCTGGGGACGGTCCCCGTAGGGTGACCACATTTCCAAACTGCCATTCAGGGACCCCCCCCCCCCCCCAAAAAAAATATTTTTGATACCTTTAATGCCATTTTGTTTGGGGGGGGTTCACATCTTCAGATCCAAAGGAGTTCATGCTCGGACCTGTAGCCCATCAGTTATTTGGGGGGGCTGGGGGTTGGTTGTCACATCCCCCTAAAGTGAAGGACTACAAGTCCCAGCATGAACCCCTGATATCTAAGAAAGTGACCCCATAGATTTCACAGGTTCATGCTGGGACCTGTAGTTCTTCTCTAGTTGGAGGGGGCGGGGTGTCATATCTTTAGCTATGAGGGGTGCATGCTGGGACCTGTAGTCCTTCACTTTGGGGGGGGGGGGGGTCACATGCCCCAAAATTTAAGGACTACAAGTCCCAACATGAACCCCTGAGATTTAAGAGTGTGACCCCACAGATTTCACGGGTGCATGCTGGGACCTGTAGTTCTTCACTAGTTGGAGCAGTGGGGGGGTGTCATATCTTCAGCTCTGAGGGGTTCATGCTGGGACCTGTAGTCCTTCACTTTGGGGGTTATATACCTCCAAAGTGAAGGACTGCAAGTTCCAGCATGAACCTCTGATATCTAAGGATGTGACTCCCCCTCCCCCAAAAAAATTGAAGGATGACAATTCCCAGCATGATACCCTGAGATTTAAGGGTGTGACCCCCATAGATTTCACGGATTCATGCTGGGACCATAGTTCTTCACTAGTTGGGGCGGAAGGAGGGTATCACATCTTCAGCTCTGAGGGGTTCATGCTGGGACCTGTATTCCTTCACTTTTGGGGGGGATAACACACAGCGGGCGGCCCCTCAGCCTCATCTCCAGTGACAGCTCGGATCCCCACTGTATTCTGGGACACTCTATAGTCCTGGAATGAAGGTGCCCGGAAAATGGGACAGACCTGCAAAATGCTGGACTGTTCCGGGCAATCCGGGACATGTGGTCACCCTAGGTCCCCGGATTGAGGACACAATTTCCCCGGATCAAGTCTGTCCCCGGATTGGATTTGAACAGGGGCTGGGGCAATTTCAAAGACAGTGCAGAATAGAAAAAAAAATCTGAATTACACCACCCGCTCTGCCGCTCCTACTAGCTTGGGGGAGGGGGGGTATTTTTTACATTATCTGTGCCCCTTTCTGATGATCATGTGCTTGACGGGTCCATACCTCCCAACATTTTAAGATGGAAATGAGTGACACCTACTTGCAAACATATGTAGACATAGGACAGGCCCCCCTGACACACACCTTAAAAGGAGAATTAACCAAAAAAAAGGTTTATTAAATCCACAAGGACTTTTTTTACCACTATTATTCTTTTATATTGGCTTTTAAAATTTACAAATGCAGCAATTTAGACATTAAATGAAAGGTTTAGTACTGGAAAAAAACACTTTATGAAAGAAAAAAAGAGCATTTTATATACATCTATATGGATCAGACCAAAATGAGGGACAAATGAGGAGGAAAGAGGAACAGAGGGACTCCGTGGAGAAGAGGACGCCGGGGGACGCGCACAGCAGGTGAACTGGCTCAGGTAAGTAAAATGGGGGTGCTGGGGGGGCCCGTGACAGCGAGGTGTTTTTTCACCTTAACCACTTAAGGACCCCTTCACACCGATATACGTCGGCAGAATGGCACGGCTGGGCACAATCACGTACCTGTATGTGTCTCTTTAAGCCCAGCCGGTGGCGCGCTACAAAGCCGCTTCAGAAGAAGTTACATTACGAAACGTGCGTAAAGCGGCTACACGCACACGCACGCGCCACTTTCGGGTGGAACAGCTGACATGTCAGTGGAACGCACGGCGTTCTTTAGCTTCTGCCACATTCAAACCGGACTTACAGTGCCGTGTTTGTATATTTGCGACTTACTGCAGAGAGACCTTTTTAACCCCCTTTTTTTATGTCCCTTTTTTTATGTCCTGTTATTAGCCTATGGGCACTGTTTAATACTTATACTGTCTGTATATATTTTTTATATCCTGCACGCCACGGTCTTCTAGTGGCAGTGCAAATAAAGAACCCCCTTATTTTTACGTATTACGCTATGGGAGCCTGTCTTTTTTCCTGGAGGAGCCTGGATACCTAGGAGGATTCCTGTTTTTCGCTGGAGATCGATCCCAGAAAGCTCAAGGAAGGGAGAATCGTAGTGGAGAGACACCACAGCGTACACGTCTATGCACTCTACCCCTGCAGGGGTGAGGGCTTCTGGTGAGTGGGGACCCAAGTGGGGGAGCACCGGAACCACTGCGCTTACACATACTGCATAGTGTGATAACTATTGCACTTAAGTTGGAGTTTAAATAACTGGCTGAGGATCCATCACCTAATCTTTGACAATATTGTCATCTTATTTTATATTTTTGATGCTTTGATTTTTTTTGCACTTTATATTAATCACTTCAGTTGAACACTGGACTTCACAGAGTCGGATCTTCTATTGGATCTCTTAGGCCCTGTACACACGACCGAATCTATCCGCTGGGATTTATCTGCGGATCAGTTCCAGCGGATAGATCCGGTCGTGTGTAGGCCCGACCGGACAATTTTTGGCGGACATTTGTCCAGCCGATGGATTCCCAGCAGATAAAAATTTTGTAGCATGCTACAAAATCTATCCGCTGGAATCCTGTCCTTTGGACTTATCCGGTCGTCTGTACAGACTCACCGGATAAGTCCGTCCGCTCCCCATCCCTCGCATGCGTCGGAATGATTCGACGCATGCGTGGAAGTATTTACCTTCCAGCGTCGCGCACGTCGCCGTGTCATCGTCGCGGCGACAGCACGACACGTGACCGCGGATGTTTTCCGCGCGGATTTTGATCTGATGGTGTGTACAAGCCATCAGATCAAAATCCGGAGGAGGAATGTCCGCTGGAAACGGTCCGGCGGACCGTTTCCAGCGGAAATCCTCTCGTCTGTACGAGGCCTTACTGGATTTTCTAGTGGATTTTTACTTTTACTTTTATCTTATTTCATTATCTTTTTCACTTTGGTGATTTATTTTGAATCATTTATTGCACATATATGTGCGCATATTTATATATATTCAGCTATGTACGGGTATGAGTAGCACTTCTTTCACATTAATGTCATAACATAGTGGTTCACTTGTATACTTGTATGCTGCTCATTAGTTTTCCTTAAACGTATTTTAGTTGTGTCTCATTTCTCCTTTAAAAGGCTATTAGCACTCTCTCTAGGATTGTACCTAGGTCCTAGGTTGGTGGTTATATACACCTTTAAATTTATTGGTGGAATTACATGTTTTTCACTTAGTAGGGATCTGATTTATTCATTCCCCTCCCCTCCTTACATTTGTAGGGAATTGCAGAGACAACGCCACTACCCCCACACCCCAATTCCCATAATATCTGTATTCCCATTGGGGATACTTAATAGGGGGGGCTGCAGTCTTATATTTCATAATCTCAACATCTTCATCCTAAGCGCGGGTACCTCATATATATTCGACAATTCATTATAGCCGCGAGTCCGGTTTTAAATGACTTTTTTTCTTTCAGAAATGACACTTTGTGCAGTGACAGTTCTAAGTACAGGAAAAATGCGCTATTTCACATGCTTACTTTACACCCCCCAGGTACGAAATTTAAAGGAATATTTCACTTTTATTGTTTCACTTTTAGCATTATTAAATTCACTGCTCCCGAAAAAATGTCAGTTTTTAAAACTTTTTTAGGACAATAACTTGCATATTAGCCTTTAAAATTAGCACTTTAGATTTCAAATGTTCGAGTCCCATAGACTTTAACGGGGTTCTAAAGTTCACATGAACATTTGGTGTGTTCGCAGGTTCTGGTGCGAACCGAACAGGAGGGTGTTCGGCTCATCCCTAGTCATAGGTTCGACTCACCATGGGGCTGCTACCTGAGTAGCATTTATTTATTTATTTATATATTTTTGTTGTAAAAAAAAGTTGAAGGTACACTATTTTAGAATGTTTAAAAATACCCCTTATTTTTAAATAGAGTATTCTTTAACCACTTCCCACCGGGCCACTGTACATATACGGCTGGGCGGGCGTTCTCTCCTTCCGAGTGGACGTGTCACTCGTGTCACCCGGACACGGAGCATCTCAGATCAGCAGGAGGGCTCTGTGATAGGCCCTCCTGATCACATGACGGACGTGTCCAATCACAGCCATCATGTGATGTAAACACAGAGCCGGTTGCTAGGCGATAGGCTCTCCTCTCCTCACACAGAAGTTGTCAGTGAGGAGAGGAGAGGGATCGCTGCAGCCCAGCTGCTGATCAGTGAGTATGAGCTGTTTTTTACAGCTTTTTACTCACTGATCACCAGCCTAGTGTCACACACAATGTAAAATACACACAGTAAACACACATGTCCCCCAAAACACATGTCTCCATACACACATGCCCCCACATAGTAAAAACACCTGGTCCCCACATATGTAACAGTAAAATCCCATGTCCCAATGATCATTTGCACACATTTCTGATCTCCTGCGCACATCTGTACATGATCATTTGCGTACATATATCCGTGATCAAACAAACCAATTATTATACACTTAACAGGATTTTTTTTTACCAAAAACATGGATCAGAATACATTTTGACTTAACCACTTAACCCCCGGACCATATTGCTGCCCAAAGACCAGAGCACTTTTTGCGATTCGGCACTGCGTCGCTTTAACTGACAATTGCGCGGTCGTGCAACGTGGCTCCCAAACAAAATTGGCGTCCTATTTTCTCCACAAATAGAGCTTTCTTTTGGTGGTATTTGATCACCTCTGCGGTTTTTAGTTTTTGCGCTATAAACAAAAATAGAGCGACAATTTTGAAAAAAAATTATATTTTTTACTTTTTGCTATAATAAATATCCCCCAAAAATATATAAAAAAAACATTTTTTTTCCTCAGTTTAGGCCGATGCGTATTCTTCTACATATTTTTCGTAAAAATAAAAAAAAATCGCAATAAGCGTTTATTGATTGGTTTGTGCAAAAGTTATAGCGTTTACAAACTAGGGGGTATTTTTATGGCATTTTTATTAATATTTTTTTTTTTACTAGTAACGGCGGCGATCAGCGTTTTTTTTCGGTACTGCGACATTATGGCTGACACTTCGGACACTTTTGACACATTTTTGGGACCATTGGCATTTTTATAGCGATCAGTGCTATAAAAATGCATTAGATTACTATAAAAATGCCACTGGCAGTGAAGGGGTTAACACTAGGGGCGGGGAAGGGGTTAAGTATGTTCCCTGGGTGTGTTCTAACTGTAGGGGGGGTGGCCTCACTAGGGGAAATCACTGATCTTCTGTTCATACATTGTATGAACAGAAGATCAGCATTTCTCCCCCTGACAGGACCGGGAGCTGTGTGTTTACACACACAGCTCCCGGGTCCCCGCTCTGTAACGAGCGATCGTGTGTGCCCGGCGGCGATCGCGCCCGCCGGGCATGCGCACGGGAGTCGGGGCGAGCGGGGGCCTGCGCGAGAGCCGACGTTATACTACGGGCTCTCACGCAGGGGAGCGGACTTGCTGCCGTAAAAGGACGGTGGGCGGTCAGCAAGTAGTTCAATTTATGGCAAAATTAGATTTTATTGGATTTCTTTTAAAATAGAAAAGAACAAAATATTGTTTTTTTTTCCATATTTCTGCTCTTTTTCGCTTATATCGCAAAAAAAAAAAACGGACTCATGAATAAATACCACCAAAAGAAAGCTCTATTTGTGCAAACAAAATAATAAAAATGCCATTTGGGTACAGTGTAGCATGACCGCGCAATTGTCATTGAAAGTGTGAGAGCGCTGAAAGCTGAAAACTGGTCTGGGAAGGAAGGGGGCAAAAGTGCCCAGTATTGATGTGCTTAAAAAGGGAGTTGTGCAATATTTCTCCCCAAGTAGAAAAATTAAGTTATGCCATAACCACTTGTCACTGGTTGTGCATGCTGTTGTGGCAGCCCCATGGGGATTCGATCTACAGTGCCTTGCGAAAGTATTCGGCCCCCTTGAACTTTGCGACCTTTTGCCACATTTCAGGCTTCAAACATAAAGATATAAAACTGTATTTTTTTTTTTTGAAGAATCAACAAGTGGGACACAATCATGAAGTGGAAAGAAATTTATTGGATATTTCAAACTTTTTTAACAAATAAAAAACTGAAAAATTGGGCGTGCAAAATTATTCAGCCCCTTTACTTTCAGTGCAGCAAACTCTCTCCAGAAGTTCAGTGAGGATCTCTGAATGATCCAATGTTGACCTAAATGACCAATGATGATAAATAGAATCCATGTGTGTAATCAAGTCTCCGTATAAATGCACCTGCACTGTGATAGTCTCAGAGGTGGTTTGCAAGGCTCTCCTCGGATTTCCTAACGGCTTTGCTCATTTTTGGCTATGAGAACACCCATTCCATTTGTTAATGGTAAAATTCTTTTCGGGTCATTTTATGTGATATATATATTAATATGTTTTTTTGATCTCAAACTTATGTAATGTGTATTTTTGTAGAATCAATTATCCCCCTGAAGAGACCACTTACAGGTCGAAACGCGTCAGGGTACGCACACCACGCAGCATAATGTAATGTTGTACATAATTGTTTCAAATATTGTGGAATTTGTATTGTATCACCAGATTCGGAAAGGGTTTTCTTTTAATTGTTATTGTATTCAACTTTGTCTTTGACAACTATTTAATAAACCATGTTTTACTTAATTACATCTCTACATTTCAATATTCTTGCTGTCCAAAGGCCCATGGGAAAATCTTCCTTTTTCTACATTATTCAATCTTGGGGTTCGCAGCTTCCTTGTCACTTTGTATATGTGTCTTTTCATAGCTAACTGTCAATAATATAATCCTTTTGATTTGCGTGCTTGTGCGAGAAATTTGGAGGTCCTCCTCCCAGCGTCGTATGTACGAAGGGAGGTGCCCTTCTGGGGGCTGAAAAATCAATTTATACAAGAATGACAACAAATGTGGTACATATTTTCCCTCCGCACATAGGCGCTCGAAGGTTGTCAATGGCCTAGCATACGTTTCTGCATCCACTGGAGTGCGGCGATCGGTCCCCGGAGCTGAAGAACGGGGAGAGCCGTGTGATCCCTTTTATAGGGAGACACGATCGATGACGTCAGACCTACAGCCACACCCCCCTACAGTTGTAAACACACACTAGGTGAAACGAAACTCCTTCAGCGCCCCCTGTGGTTAACTCCCAAACTGCAACTGTCATTTTCACAATAAACAATGCAATTTAAATGCATTTTTTGCTGTGAAAATGACAATGGTCCCAAAAATGTGTCAAAATTGTCCGCCATAATGTCGCAGTCACGAAAAAAAGCGCTGATCGCCACAATAAGTAGTAAAAAAAAAAAAAATTATAAAAATGCAATAAAACTATCCCCTATTTTGTAAAACGCTATAAATTTTGCGCAAACCAACCGATAAACGCTTATTGCGATTTTTTTTTACCAAAAATAGGTAGAAGAATACGTATCGGCCTAAACTGAGGAAAAAAAAATGTTTTTTATATGTTTTTGGGGGATATTTATTATAGCAAAAAGTAAAAAATATAAAAAAAATTCAAAATTGTCGCTCTATTTTTGGTTATAGCGCAAAAAATAAAAACCGCAGGAGGTGATCAAATACCACCAAAAGAAAGCTCTATTTGTGGGAAAAAAAGGACGCCAATTTTGTTTGGGAGCCACATCGCACGACCGCGCAATTGTCTGTTAAAGCGACGCAGTGCCGAATTGTATAAACCCCTTGGGTCATTAAGCAGCATATTGGTCCGGTCCTTAAGTGGTTAAATAATGTGCCAATTGAAATGCGGACCAGAGGCTCAAAGGGGGCAGTGAGAGCATTGATAGTTCTTGCGTAGACTTCCATCCCTGTAGGGTAGCAAAGTGCATACATCTAGTTATGCCCTCTCCTACCAGACCCCGGAGCTGTTTGTTATCGCGCCCTGGCGAAAAATCTGGATTCTGAATCACAGGTGTTAAAGGGGATGGATTGGGAGACAGGTCCTTTGTTAAGAATGTTTAAGAGAGAACTGCAATAGTAGCCCCTATTGTAGGATGCTTCTTTAAACCCCGATGGTATTTATGGGCGACCCAAGGAAGCACAGACAAAGCGATTGGTGAAGCTTGTTGTTCTACTTGTACCCAGGGTTTGGTCTGCGAGGAAGTACACCATGAAACTACTCTAGACAAGTGTAGAGCCCTGTAATATGAAATCAAGTCTGGTAGACTGATGCCTCCCTGGGATTTAGGCAGAACTAACAATGAATAGCGGAGTCTGGCAATTTTATTATTCCAAAGAAATTTAAGTATCATTGTCCGACACGAACGAAAGAAAGCTTGAGATAATTTAATAGGTATCGCTTGCATTTGATATAAAATCTGTGGGAGCAATGTCATCTTAAAGGGGTGTTCCAGTCGTTTTTAATGTTTATTAAAAGTCAGCAGCTACAATAAGTGTAGCTGCTGTTTTTTAATAAACATACACTCACCTGCTCCACGTTCCAGCGACGCGCCGGCCGGGGGTTCGCTCCTCCCCCCCCTCTCCGGCCGGCGTCTTCATTCTAAGTGTGGGTACCCGGCCGTGACAGCTTTCGGCTTCACGGCCGGGCACCCACTGCGCGAGGGGCGCTGCGCCATCTGATTGGACAGGCGATCGCCTGGGACCTGTCACGTGTCCCAGGCGATCGCCTACAGGACGGGGCTGCCTAAAGGCGATTAGACTATTCGCCTTAGCAGCCCCTCGGCGGAAGGAGGAAGTGGGACAGGAATTCCCACTCCTCCTGAAGCCCCCACTCCCCCCCCCCAAAAAAATTACATGCCAAATGTGGCATGTAAGGGGGCGAGGAGTGGATTAAGCGGAAGTTCCACTTTTGGGTGGAACACTGCTTTAAATGCATTACATCTCCCGAACCACGTAAGAGTAAGGCCGGGTACTCACGAGCAAACATGTACGGTGAAACCGGTCCGTCGGACCGTTTTCACCGTACATGCCTGCCAGAGGGCTTCTGTACGATGGTAGTCCGCGCGTAAACACTACGCGGGGCGTGTCCGCGTCGTCGCCGCGACGATGGCGGGCCTGCCATTTAAAGGCTTCCACGCATGCGTCAAAGTCATTCGACGCATGCGAGGGACGGCGGGCGCTCGGACATGTACGGTAGGTCTGTACTGACGACCGTACATGTCCGAGCGGGCAGGATTCCAGCGGACGGTTTTAAAACACGTCCAGGAATATTTGCCCGCTGGGAAAAGGCCCGGCGGGCAAATGTTTGCTGGAATTCGGCCCGCTCGCGCCTACACACGACCGAACATGTATGCTGAAACTGGCCCGCGGACCAGTTTCAGCATACATGTTTGGTCGTGTGTACGGGGCCTAACAGTTTGCCAAAGTTGGAGATGTGATCGGATTTTAGCTAGTAGTGGACAAAAATGTATCTTGTATAATGAACCTGTATCAGGTGTTAATTTAACCACCCCGATATTTCAAAAAAGATTGAACCCATTTAAACAGGTAGAGACCTTGTAGCTTTTTAGTACACTGTTAAGGGAGGAGGATACTCATTATTTGACTTTTGAGATCATTTATTGAAAAATTAGAAAGATCCTTATACTGGGCAAAACATTGAAATAGACGTGGAAGCGAGACCTCCGGATCAGTGAGAAAAAATAAAAGATCATCTGCAAACGCTGCGATTTTATGCTCCCTGCTTGATACCTGTAATCCACTGATCAAAGGGTCTGATCTGATTTTACACAAAAATGGTTCTAGGGTTAACACAAAAATTGTCTCGTTCCATTAGATAAAGTAAAGTTCTCTGAAGGGGCCCCATTCAGCAGGTCTGCATTTTTAGCCCTAGGCCTATATATCTAAGGGTAGATCGTAAGAACTGCCAGTCTACCCGATTGAAGGCCTTTTCAGCATCTGTTGATAACAGCAAAAAGGGGCAGGCCTCCGATTGGGCAGAGTGGATGAGATCTTTTTCCCTTATAGTAGGGTTGTCCCGATACCACTTTTTTAGGACCGAGTACAAGTACCGATACTTTTTTTCAAGTACTCGCCGATACGGAATACCGATACTTTTTTTTAAATGTGTCCCCAAATGCAGCCATGTCCCCCCCCCCATATGCAGCCATGTCCCCCCACAGATGCAGCCATGTCCCCCCACAGATGCAGCCATGTCCCCCCACAGATGCAGCCATGTCCCCCCACAGATGCAGCCATATCCCCCCCATATATGCAGCCATGTCCCCCCACATATGCAGCCATGTCCCCCCACATATGCAGCCATGTCCCCCCACATATGCAGCCCCCCCATACCTAGATGCTGCCGCGCCACTTAGTTAATACGGGCGGGGAACATTACAGCTTTCATTTGAATAGCTGTAGTATTTCCCGCTGCGCTGCATATAGACACTCCCCCTTGCTTGGGATTGGACAGATCACCCGAGCAAGGGGGAGTGTGTATACGTGGCGCGGCGGTAAACACTACAGCTATTCAAATGAAAGCTGAAATGTTCCCCGCCCGCATTAACCAAGCGGCGTCAGGGTTGCGGCGTAGCAGCGGCGACGGTGGGGGGGGGGCTGAGTATTCGGCCAGGCATCGGGGGTATTTGCAGGAGTACAAGTACTCCCGCAAATACTCGGTATCGGTCCCGATACCGATACTAGTATCGGTATCGGGACAACCCTACCTTATAGTGTTGTCCCTGGCCTCTCTCTGAGGGATAAAACCTGCCTGATATAGGTGGACAAGATGGGGAATATATGGCAATAGCCTATTTGCTAAAATTTTAGAAAATAATTTTAAACCGGCATTTAAGAGTGCTATGGGCCGATAATTCCCACATTGATTGTGGTCTTTGTCCTGCTTAGGGATAACCATAATAAGACCCCTCAAGGCATCATCTGTTAACTTACAGTTAGCTGAAATGGAATTGTAAGCACGTAAAAAATAGGGAGAGAGAAAATCCTGAAAGGTTTTATAATAATCAAGATTTAGCCCATCTGGGCCTGGGGCCTTCCCCAATTTAGTAAAATCTATCGCCGTGACCAATTTTTTCTTTGTTATAGGTGCTTCCATTCCCACAGTTACCTCTTAGGCCTTGTACACACGGTCGGACCAAACCAATAAGACTGGCCCGTCGGACCGTTTTCAGCGGTTCACCTCTGAAGTGGCCTGACGGCCTGATGTGTGTACACACCATCAGTTCAAAATCCGATCGGGTCAGAACGCGGTGATGTAAAACATACGACGTGCTGAATAAAACGAAGTTCAATGCTTCCAAGCATGCGTCGACTTGATTCTGGGCATGCGCGAGTTTTGAACCGATGCTTTTCTGTACTAACCATCGGTTTGGTCCTATGGGGCAGCGGTCCATCGGTTCGGTTTTGAAGCATGTTTAGAAATTTTGGACCGAAGGAAAACAGACCGATGGGCTATACACACGGTTGGTTTGGACCGATGAAAATGAACTTCGGTTCATTCTCATCGGACCAAACCGACCGTGTGTACGGGGCCTTACGGGAGGGAACGCATACCTGAAGAGGTACAGCGTTGTATGACCGCGCAATTGTCATTGAAAATGCGAGAGCGCTGAAAGCTGAAAATTGGTCTGGGAAGGAAGGGGGTGAATGTGCCCAGTGTTGATGTGGTAAACATCACAATAATATTACCTCAAAATGCTCGATTCACAAACACAAATTTTATTTTGGGTTGGAATTTTTGCATGAAATTAGTTCTTTCTCAAAGATCATTACCATATTTCTTAATGATTATTATTTTATTTCACACTTCGATGAGATTTGATGCATATGTTAAATGCCATTATGATAGTAATAACTGCCACTCAAACATTTTTACATGTAGGCCCCTTTAAGTGGATGTACTCTCATCCTTTCTAAACTACTGCCATAGTGCTGATCTATAAGGATATAGATGCCTCCTGCATGTATCCTTACCTGTCAAATGTTTCCCCTCTGTCTGTTACAAGTAGGGTTGTCCCGATACCACTTTTTTAAGACCGAGTACAAGTACCAATACTTTTTTTCAAGTACTCGCCGATACCGAATACCTATACTTTTTTTTAATCTCATGTGACAGCAGCACATGTGTCAGTAGTTTTTATTTTTTTATCTTTAACAATTTGTTTTAAATTTACAATTTTTTTTATTTTATTTTAATTTATTTATAATGCTTTCCTTTTTTTTTTTTTAAGGGGGGGGGGGTGGGCCGTGTAAGGGGTTTTTTTCTTTTATTTTCTACAATCATTTTAATTCTTTTTTTTTTATTATTCTTTTTTTTTTTTTTTTTTTTTTTCAGCCCTGTTGGGGGGCTTTGGTGAGATATCAGGGGTCTTGACAGACCTCTGACATCTCCCCTTTGAGACAGAGAAAGAGACTAGGGACACATGTTTCCCTGTCCCTTTCTCAGCAGCATCAGCTGCGCTGAAAATGAATGGAGTGAAGACAAGCGTCTTCTCTTCATTTATAAACTGAAACATTGTAATCACAGTTTACGATGTTTCAGTTATGTGAATGGACCAAGTCAGTGATCACTGACTCTGTCCATTCGGAGCAGTAAGGAGCTGGATTTACAGGCTCCTACCCCGCTTTCCAACCTGACAGTTCCAGGGGGTGGAGGAGGAGCACGGAAGGGGAGAGAAACGCGGCGGGATACAAGGAGGAATACATGGAGGAATACACGGCGCGAATACACGGTGGGAATACACAGAGGAATACACGCCAGAATACACTATATAGCGGTGATTGGTGCCTGTAACTTCCCCATGCACTGATCACCCCTGACAGTACAAGTATCGGGTGAAGCATCGGTGAAGCATCGGGAGCATTTGCCCGAGTACAAGTACTCGGGCAAATGCTTGGTATCGGTCCCGATACCGATACTAGTATCGGTATCGGGACAACCCTAGTTATAAGAACTGAAAAATTGCAGATTCTGTGGGTGGATCTGTTGTCTGGAGCTCAGTGGGTGGAGTCGTGATATCAGTAGACTCTCCGCCCTCCTCTACACTCCTCTTTTTCAACACGCACTAAACACCACACTAAATTCTGCTATGATCACTAACATCTAGTCAAAATCCAGGAAGGTAACCACATGACTTCAGAAAAGGAGTGAGGGTGGGAATTAAAAAATAATGCCGGTCTCCAGGCTCGTGCATGAGATATGTAAATAACCTGTCACTCACAGCAAGGGGGCGGAACGGACTAAGGTTTTTCTCTGCAAGTCCGTTTTATTTCACTGAACAATAAAAGAGGATTGCTCAGAGCTGGATTAACTCTGTGTGGCAAGACTGGGCACAGATGATAGGAAATCTTATACTGTACATTGTGACACCAAAAAAAATATCCACTTTTATGAAAAGTTCTGCCACTGATGTGTGGCTGGTGATATACGCCAAAAAGTCCTGTTATTTTTGTTCATTTACAAGTTTTTCGACTTTCAGCTTGAACCTGTTTCTGCTCAAAGCCAACACTCCAATTCCAGAAGCCTGAAAGTCATACCCATGCTGCATCAGTTCTTTAATCTTACTTTGTATATTGGCAGAGCTCACATCAAGCACCCTTGGCATCTCCAAGATTTGGTGCACCTTAATACCATACTTCATAAGCAGATCAATTTTGGTGTTAAAAGTTACAGGAGACAGGTAAAGTATTTGAGGAAAAGTGACTAGACACTTCGTAATCTCATCTTCTGAACAACCCAAAGACTGAAACTTCTTCTGAACATTGTTAAAGTTCTTCTTGATATAGGCGTTCCCCAGATCCAGAATATCGGATCCGTTACCTTGGATCCAGTCCAGCATCTCTGCATTTGGTATTTTCAACATGGTTTGGAATATCTCAATATTTGCTTTAATCCGTTTGGTACTTCTGGTTAAGAGATACACATTCTTTGCTATGATCTTTCCTGCAAACTCTTCGGGATTGTCACCTCCCAAGCAAGAGCATAGATTTTGTAAAAACTCCACCATGTCCCGATTGAGCGCTGCCCGGTTGGAGAAGGTCCGAGGGGCCCTGGCCATCAACTGAGTTACAATCTTTGAAGAAAGGCCCAGCGAACAGACAAAGGAGATGTTGTCCTGCAGATTTTCAAGGTCGCCCGAGCGGAAAAAAGATTCAGGGGAGCGCTCGAGAGTTTTTAGAACCTGAAGGTCTGTATGCAAGACGCTTTTCCAGATTTCCCACCTGGTCTGCACATTTTCTGATGTACGAATGATCGCTCGGGGGTATCTGGAGATGACACTGTCGATGGTTTCTGTGTCGGCACCTTTTTGCAGAAGAAAATCTCTAAGCCAGTCCTCATGGGTTTCCTTCGTTCTGATGGAGGCTTGGTATTTACTCGCCTTTGATGCGTCCACATTTTCACCTTCTGTTTTTTCTTTGCAGTCGGGGATCCGTTGTGTAAGGAAGGGTCGCCATATAATGATCCCGGGTTCAAATGTGGGGATTCGTAACTTTCTGGCACCTCTAAGGTGACTCACACAGTTGCTGCTTGTGCTAATTAGCACTTTCAGAGCCATAATTTAGAATACACCTGGATCTGCAGATAAAAATAATAATACAGAAGTGACTGTACGGCATGGAAACCGCTGTGTTTGATGGTTCTATTTAAATGGTGTCATTTTATTATTAGGCTCCTTTCACACTAGTGGTCTGATCGGGTCCACCTGTCAGTTTTTCAGGTGGACCAGATTTGACTCTCTATTCTCCTCTATGGAGCTAAGAGTGTAAATGGACATGTGGAAAAGAGTACCGCTCCAAGCCCTGCGACCTATGCTGCGCTCCAGCCCTGTAGTACTGACAGGTGCAGCCCTGATCCGTGGAAAAAAGAAATGTTCCTGTACTGCCGCACTCTGATAGGCGATTTATTGAAACAAAATGAACAAAGGATAAAATACAAAGCTGTAGAACATCCAAAAAATCATGCAACACTGCAATCAATGGTAAAAAGTGGACATAGGGGACACAAAAGCTAACATGTTTCACATCATGGATAGATGCTTAGTCATAGCTGGGTTGTGTGAGGATCTGAAAGGATTTAAATAGAAAACTTTGAATGCATCCAAACCAATTAAAGCTGGTCTGCACAGCATTAGAAAATTAGATACCCGATTGAAACTGACACAACCCATGGTCAGAACAGCATCTATCCATGATGTGAAACATGTTAGCTTTTTGTCCCCTATGTCCACGTTCTACCATTGATTGCAGTGTTGCATGATTTTTTGGATGTTATACAGCTTTGGATTTTATCCTTTGTTTATTTTGTTTCAATAAATCGCCTATCAGAGTGCAGCAGTCCAGGAACATTTATTTTTTCCATGTAAATGGACATCTGTTTGTTTATACCCACCTACATCCAATCTGATCAGACGTACCTCTCCTGTCTAGCGGATCAGATAGCAGTCAGTTGTAAATGGACAGGCCAGGGGCGTTGCTAAGTGGCAAAAAGACCAGAAGCTTCAGCCCGAAAGTCCAAGGAGCACCGGGGGTGGTGGGTGTTACCTACCTGGCGTACGCTACTGACCTACCTCACGCACACTGACCAACCTGACATACACTGACATACACTGACCTGACATACAGTGACCTACCTGACAAACACTGACTTGATGCACACTTACCTACCTGACACACACTGACCTACCTTACCAGACTTCAGGTCACGTGACCTCCTCCTGCAGCTCAGCCGTAGTGTGCGGCACCCATCAGAGTAGAGTAGACAGAAGGCTCTCCACTGGTGACTCCAGGCAGCCAGAGCCATGACAGGAGAGGAGAGCCGCCAGCCCAAGTGCCGAGCGTGGATCTCATAGTGATATGGCGCAGTGGCCGCATTGTAATTCCCGCCTTCTGGAGCCTGCCGCGCCTATGATGGACGTCACACGTCCCTGCATTAGCCCAGTGGGAAATCCATCATAGGTGCTGAAGGCTCCAGAAGGCGGGACCTGCTATGTGACTCGGCCACGTTCGCCGCTCGGGGTTAGATCGGTCCCCGCTCGCAGCTAATACAATCCTGCATGCCTGAGACCCGGGGCTTATCGGGACCCACTCTGGGCTTCAGCCCCCCTCAGCCCCCCCTCCCGACGCCACTGGGACAGGCTGTCCTTTTACATTCAACCGTCCATGGAGGAGAGCAGGCTGTGCATAAGCGGAGCAGACACAGACCAGCCATCCACCTACTCAGCGGAGAGATCCCCCGCAAAGCAAGAATTTCTGGTGCCCCCATGGGAAAGTTAATTTATAATATTATTTTGTCTAGCTATAGCAACATTTTAGTGCACTTGGAAATATAAAATGCATAATGCTAGACTTCTTGCTATGTTTTTTTTATATTTGCCCGCTTATTTACCGGGTCAATTTTTATATTTGCCCCCTTATTTACCAGGCCAATCTTTTTTGATTCGGCACAGCGTCGCTTTAACTGACAATTGCGCAGTTGTGCAACATTGTACCCAAATAAAATTTATGTCCTTTTTTTCCCACAAATAGCACTTTCCTTTGGTGGTATTTGATCACCTTTGCAGTTTTTATTTTTTGCGCTATAAACAAAAAAAAACTATTTTGAAAAACAAAATAATATTTCTTAATTTTTGCTATAATATATATATATATTAAAAAAAAAAGTAAAAAAAAAAAGGAATTTCTTAATCAGTTTAGGCCAATATGTATTCTACTACATATTTTTGAAAAAAAAAAATAAGCGCGTATTGATTGGTTTGCGCAAAAATTATAGCATCTGAAAAATAGGGAATAGATGTATGGCATCTTTTTTTTTTTTATTACTAGTAATAGCGGTGATTAGAGATTTTTTAACAAGGCTGCGACATTGTGGTAGACAGATCGAGCACTTTTTTGGGACCAGTGACATTTATACAGTGATAAGCGCTATAAAAATGCACTGATTACTGTATAAATTACACTGGCAGGGAAGGGGTTAACACTAGGGGGTGATCAAGGGGTTAAATGTGTTCCCTAGTTAGTGTTTCTAACTGTGGAGGGAGGGGACTGACTGGGAGTACAGAATGATCGCTGTTCCTGATCACTAGGAACAAACAAACTCTACTGCCCTGTCAGAAGGAAGATCTGTTTGTTTACATTAGCAGATCCCTGTTCTGCCTCTCTGTGGAACGAATGAGGGTGGCTGGCAGACATCAAGTCCACCGGACGCGCTGATTGGCTACCACGCCGTGTACGCACCCGACGTACAACAATGGTGATTTGCGCAGCCGAGCCAACCTGCCGCAGTATACCTGTGGTGGCTGGTGAGCAAGTGGTTAAAAGTTTTTTTTTTTAAATTATTTTTTATTTCTACTTACCCTCTACATATTCCAGCAATGTCTCTGGCTTTCTCATTGGCCCAGTGCTGGCAGTTTTTTTCAGGTAGAATGACATTGGCACATAGGTTTACATCCCACTGTCATCTGATCCAATCCACTAGATGGATCGTGGACGAATCCCCCATCCCTCTGTTTTTAGCAGGTAGGATCGGATGTCTGTTTGCACCCCCCGCATTATAGAGGGCAAAGGATGGTCCGATTGGGTCTGCCTAAAAAACGGACAGGTAGACCCAATCGTTTGCCTATGTGAAAGAGCCTCAATACTACAATAGGTTATTCAAAAGTAAAAACACTGTAATAATATAATAAAGTATATTTTGATAAAAATGGCTGTAATAGTATAAAAAATATTCCCCTTGCCCCCCGGACTTACAGATGCATGCAGCTGCTCTGGGTGCTGACACGCATCGGTGGCACAGAGAGGATGGATATAAAATAAACCATGCCACGGTTTGCCACCTCATCCCTCTAAAACCGAACAAATTTGCATTCATGGCTTTAAGGGGTTATACCGGGGTGATGCTGCAGGTACTGGGAGATCCAAGCCACCAGCCGGCGCGTCCGCCGCCTAGGCTGAGACACGAACAAAGCCGATTCCGGCTTTGATCGGGTCTCTAATGAAAAAATCCCAGAAGCAATGTCACGACTAACCCACTTAAAGCGGATGTGCGCTGAAAAAAAAAAAAATTAAAAGCCAGCAGCTACAAATACTGCAGCTGCTGACTTTTAATATTAGGACACTTACCTGACCTGGAGTTCAGCGCTGTCCGCATCAGAGGACGAGCTGTCCCGCCGCCATCCTCGGTGAGGGAACCAGGAAGTAAAGCGCTCCCGCTTCACTGTCCGATTCCCTACGTTGCATGCGCGAGTCGCGCTACGCCTGCCGATTGGCTCCTGCTGTGTACTGGGAGCCAAGTGTTCCCAGAACACAACGGGGGGGAGGTGACGTCATGCCCGCAGTCTGCCCGAGACTGTGTGGCCGGAAGTGGGTGCAAATACCTGTCTTTAGACAGGTATCTGCACCCCCCTCCCCCCTGCAAAGGTGTCAAATGTGACACCGGAGGGGGGAGGCTTCCGATCAGCGGGAGTTCCACTTTAGGGTGGAGCTCCGCTTTAAGGACCTGCTCACCTACATATACCTTGGTCCTTTAACCACTTAAGCCCCGGACCAATATGCTGCCTAAAGACCCAAGGGGTTTTTACAGTTCGGGACTGCGTCGCTTTAACAGACAATTGCGCGGTCGTGCGACATGGCTCCCAAACAAAATTGGCGTCCTTTTTTCCCCACAAATAGAGCTTTCTTTTGGTGGTATTTGATCACCTCTGCGGTTTTTATTTTTTGCGCTATAAACAAAAATAGAGCGACAATTTTGAAAAAAATGCAATATTTTTTACTTTTTGCTATAATAAATATCCCCCAAAAACATATATATAAAAAAAAAATTTCCCTCAGTTTAGGCCGATACGTATTCTCCTACCTATTTTTGGTTAAAAAAAATCGCAATAATCGTTTATCGGTTGGTTTGCGCAAAATTTATAGCGTTTAGAAAATAGGGGATAGTTTTATTGCATTTTTTTTTGTTTTACTACTAATGGCGGCGATCAGCGATTTTTTCCTGACTGCGACATTATGGCGGACACTTCGGACAATTTTGACACATTTTTGGGACCATTGTCATTTTCACAGCAAAAAATGCATTTAAATTGCATTCTTTATTGTGAAAATGACAGTTGCAGTTTGGGAGTTAAACACAGGGGGCGCTGTAACATTTAGTGTTCACTTAGTGTGTGTTTACTACTGTAGGGGGGTGTGGCTGTAGGACTGACATCATCGATCGAGTCTCCCTAATAAAAGGGATCACTCGATCGATGCGCCGCCATAGTGAAGCACGGGGAAGCCGTGTTTACATACGGCTCTCCCCGTTCTTCAGCTCCGGGGAGCGATTGCGACGGGGTGGCTATAAACGAATAGCCGCGCCGTCGTCCCGGATCGCTCCCCGAGGCTTACCGACCGCCGCATGTAGCGGGGGGGTCCCGATCAGACCCCCCACCCACGTCAAGCAGAGGACGTACAGGTACGTGCATGTGCTTGTCCGTGCCATTCTGCTGACGTATACCTACATGAGGAGGTCGGCAAGTGGTTAAAGATGGATATCTCGGTAACAGCAGCAGCTGCTGCCACAACCAAGATATCCATCTTTTCCGTGAGCAGTCCTGTAACCGATAATGGTGGTCTCTGCAGCGGATTCGCCGCAAGATCACCATTATCCGCGGCGGAAGAGGGCCCTCCCCCGCCGCTCTACCGTGCCCTCCGCCACTTACCGGAGCCGTCGGGAGCGGCGGAGGCGATCAGGTCCTGCTCCATGCTGGGTATGGAGACGAGTGAGGGAAAGATGGCCCCCACTCATCTCCATACCATAGCAGGGCGGAAGCGGTGTCAAAATGTCACTTCCGCCCTTAAGTCTTAAAGGCACATTTTTTTGTTGTCATTTTTTCAAATGACAATTTATTTTATTTTTTATTGCATTTTAGCCTAAATATGAGATCTGAGGTCTTTTTGACCCCAGATCTCATATTTAAGAGGACCTGTCATGCTTTTTTCTATTACAAGAGATTTTTACATTCCTTGTAATAGGAATAAAAGTGACCCATTTTTTTTTTCACTGTATAAAAATAAATAAAATCAAGTAAAATAAATAAAAAAACTTTTTTTTTTTTAAAGCGCCCTGTCCCGACAAGCTCGCACACGCATACGTAAGCAGCACCCGCGAACGCATACGTAAGCAGCACCCGCATATGAAACCGGTGTTCAAACCACACAAGTGAGGCATCCCCGCAATTGTTAGAGTGAGAGCAATAATTGTAGCCTTAGATCTCCTCTGTAACTCAAAAGATGCAACCTGTAGAATTTTTTAAACGTTGCCTATGGAGATTTTAAAATGTAAAAGTTTGACGCCATTCCGCGAGCGGGCACAATTTTAAAGCGTGACATGTTGGGTATCAATTTACTCGGCGTAACATTATCTTTCACAATATAAAAAAAAATTGGGCTAACTTTACTGTTATTTATTTTTTTATTCAAAAAAGTGTTTTTTTTCCAAAAAAAGTGCGCTTGTAAGACCGCTGCGCAAATACGGTGTGACAAAATGTATTGCAATGACCGCCATTTTATTTTCAAGGGTGTTAGGAAAAAAATACAATATATAATGTTTGGAGGTTTTGAAGTAATTTTCTAGCAAAAAAAAAAAATGTTTTAAACTTGTAAACACAGAGTCTGAAAAACAGGCAAGGTCCTTAACCACTTCCATACCAGGCACTTACGCAGCTTCCCGCCCAAGCCAATTTTCAGCTTTCAGCACTGTCGCACTTTGAATGGCAATTGCGCGGTCGTGCTACACTGTACCCAAACAAAATTGGCGTCCTTTTTTCCCCACAAATAGAGCTTTCTTTTGGTGGTATTTGATCACCTCTGCGATTTTTTTTTGTTGCGCAACAACTAAAAAAAGACTTAAAATTTGGAAAAAAAATTACATTTTTATTTTTTTCTGTTAATTTTTTTGTAAATAAACTTTCTCTTTCAATTACGGGCACTGATATGGCGGCACTAATGGGCACCGATGAGATGGCACTGATGGACATCATTGAGGTAGTACTGACGGGCACAGATGAGGTGGCACTGATTGGCGGCGCTGGTATGCGACACTGATGGGCACTCATAGGCGGCACTGATGGGCACACATAGGTGGCACTGATGGGCACACATAGGCGGCACTGATGGGCACACATAGGCGGCACTGATGGGCACACATAAGCGGCACTGATGGGCACACATAGGCGGCACTGATGGGCACACATAGGCGGCACTGGGCACTCATAGGCGGCACAGATGGGCACTAATGGGCGGCACTTATGGATACTTATGGGTGGCACAGATGGGCACTGATAGGTGGGCACTGGGCATGGATGGGCACTGTGGGGTGGCACTGATGGACACTGGGGTGGCACTGATGGACACTGTGGGGCAGCACTGATTTTGCCAGGTTGCCAGTCAGTGCCCATTTGTGGGCACTGATTGGCATCTTTTTTTTAATGCTTTTTTTTTTTTTTTGCTCACCCTGGTGGTCCAGGGTGGGCTTCCCTGGTGGTCCAGTGTGGCGATCCGAGGGGGGGCTGCGCTGATAAACAATCAGCGCGAACCCCCCCTGTCAGGAGAGCCGCCGATCGGCTCTCCTCTACTCGCATCTGTCAGACGCGAGTGAGGAAGAGCCATCAACGGCTCTTCCTGTTTACATCGTGATCAGACGTGATTGGACACGGCTGATCACGTGGTAAAGAGTCTCCGCCGGAGGCTCTTTACCGAGATCGGAGATGCAGGGTGTCAGACTGACACCCCGCATCACCGATCGCCGCGATGCGCGCCCCCACGGGCGCGCGCGGCAAGAAATCCTGCAGGACGTTCTCGAACGTCCTGTCAGGATTTCATAACCACTTCCCGGACATAAATCGGCTATAGGCCGGGCGGGAAATGGTTAAAGGAGTTGTAAAGGTTCGTTTTTTATTTTCTAAATAGGTTCCTTTAAGCTAGTGCATTGTTGGTTCACTTACCTTTTCCTTCAATTTCCCTTCTAAATGTTTTTTTTCTTTGTCTGAATTTCTCACTTCCTGTTTCTGTTCTAAATGACTTTCCACCACTCGGATGATGGTGGAAAGCTTACTGAGGAGAAACAGGAAGTGAGAAATTCAAACAAAGAAAAAAAAACCATTTAGAAGGGAAATCGAAGGAAAAGGTAAGTGAACCAACAATGCACTAGCTTAAAGGAACCTATTTAGAAAATAAAAGACGAATCTTTACAATCCCTTTAAGTGGTTAAAGAAATTACAGTATTCATTTTTAGGTGCCGTAGTTTGTCACCATTCCATGAGTGAGCGCAATTTCAAAGCATGACATCTTAGGTAGGTATCCATTTGCTCAGCGTAACATCATCTTTCACATAACATAAAAAAATTGGGCTAACTTTACTGTTTATTTTTAATTTTTTTCATAAAGAGTGTTTTTTCCCCCAAAATCTTTTTGAAAGACCGCTGCGTAAATATTGTGTGACATAAAATATTGCAACGATCGCCATTTTATTCTCTAGAGTGGGGATATGCAATTAGTGGACCTCCAGCTGTTGCAGAACTACAATTCCCATGAGGCATAGCAAGACTCCGACAGCCACAAGCATGACACCCAGAGTCAGAAGCATGATGGGACTTGTAGTTTTGCAACAGCTGGAGGTCCACTAATTGCATATCCCTGCGGAGTCTCTGCTAAAAAATTATATATACATATAATGATGGGGGGGTTCTGATGCTGCGTATACACGGTCGTTTTTCGGCATGAAATTTTTTTTTTTTTTTTAAATGTCATTTGAAATGATCGTGTGTGGGCTTCACATCGTTTTTCGGCTTCTGAAAAATGTCGTTTTTCGTGTTGTAAAAAATTATCGTGTGTGGGCAAAAACAACGTTTTAAACCCGCGCATGCCCAGAAGCAAGTTATGAGATGGGAGCGCTCGTTCTGGTAAAACTACCATTCATAATGGAGTAAGCACATTCATCACACTGTAACAGACAAAAAAAGCGCGAAAGCGCAAATCGTCTTTACTAACAAGGAAAAAAGCAGCCCAAAGGCGAATGGAACTTCCCCTTTAAAGTGCCGTCGTACGTGTTGTACGTCACCGCGCTTTGTTTATCATTTTTCAAAAACGATGGTGTGTGGGCAACATCGTTTTTAATGATGAAGTTGGAAAAACTCTGTTTTTTGGAAATGCTGAAAAATGACCGTGTGTACGCGGCATAAGTAATTTTCTGGCAAAAAATGCGGACTTTAACTTGCAACAAATGTCAGAAATAAGCTTAGGCATGAAAGGGTTAATGCAGATAAGGCACCAACTGAGTTTAATTACCACCTTAGTCAGCCACAGAACCTGTGTAATTCATATGTGATTGGGTTTAAAGGGATGAGGTGGGAACTTTTCTGGCAATGAGAGATTTTACTCTATGGCAAAATTCCGTAATATCACCAACATAATCCCCAAGTGATAGAAATCACTGCCAGGCGGTTTCGCTCTCCAGCACCCACCAATCACTGAGATCTCACCCTGATCATCGCTCTCCTGCGTCTCTCCCATGTGCTCAGCTCTTCCTGGTTACATTGTAACAAGGGTAACAGGATTGGCTGCTAAGATGTGCATTGTGATTGGCTACTAAACCTCACCATGTAAATGACCACGCTGCCTGCATGAACTGAGCATGTGCAGCATGTTAATGGCTCACACACAAAGCAAGCTTCGTATATTGTACGCTTCCCAATCATATCATTATCATTTGTGGTTGTGCTGCTCATCAGCAGTCACAATGGAGATTTGGGTTGCCAAGTGCTTTTCCTAGACAAGATATAACAAAAAAATATATAAAAGTCGTGGCATTTGATTGTTTTATTACATCGTTGTCCTAGTGATCTCAATTAGCCGTTCTGATGATGATTCTTTTTTTTTTATATAATCACTTTTTCTTTATTAAGACAAATTCCAACATAGAAATACATATTGCAAAAATATCTATATAAATCCTTTCATTAACCACTTGCTTACTGGGCACATATACCCCCCTCCTGCCCAGGTGAAATTTCAGCTTCCGGCACTGCGTCGCTTTAACTGACAATTGCGCGGTTGTGCGACGTGGCTCCCAAACAAAATTGACGTCCTTTTTTCCCCACAAGTAGAGCTTTCTTTTGGTGGTATTTGATCGCCTGTGCGGTTTTTATTTTTTGCGCTATAAACCAAAAAGTGCGACAATTTCTAAAAAAAATCTTTTTTTACTTGTTGCTATAATAAATATGCCAATTTAAAAAAAAAATACATTTTTTTTCTCAGTTTAGGCCGATACGTATTCTTCTACATATTTTTGGTAAAAAATAAAAAAATAAATCGCAATAAGCGCAAAAGTTATAGCGCCTACAAAATAGGGGACAGAACTATTATTTTATATTATTTTTTTTTTACTAGAAATGGCGGCGATCTGCGTTTTTTATTGGGACTGCGACGTTATGGCGGACACATCGGACACTTTTGACACATTTTTGGCGCCATTCACATTTATACTGCGATCAGTGCTATAAATATGCACTAATTACAGTATAAATGTGACTGGCATTGAAGGGGTTAACACTAGGGGGTGAGGAAGGGGTTAAATCTATTCCCTGCATTGTGTTCTAACTGTAGGTGAAGGGGGGTGACTGGGGGAGGTGACCGATCTGTGTCCCTATGTACAAGAGACACAGATCGGTCTCCTCTCCAGAGACAGGACGCTGTCTCTGTGTGAGCCGGCAATGAGAGATGATCTCATATGTTTACATATGAGATCATCTCTCATTGGCCGCACAGATCGCATCGCAAACGGCCACTCTGATTGGCTGTTCGCGGCGATCTGTAATTGGCTGTGTCCAAGGGACACGGCCAACACAGAAGTTCCCCGCTGCGCGCTCTGGAGCGCGCGCGGGGAACGCCCAAAGGGGCGGACGTCAATTGACGTCCAGTTGGATATTCAGATCCGCTCTGTAGCCGTCATTCGGCTATAGCACGGGTCTCAAGAAGTTAAAGCGGGAGTTCACCCGAAAAACAATTTTTAACATTAGATTGATGCTCATTTTGTCTAGGGGAATCGGGTGTTTTTTTTAAAAATCGAAGCTGTACTTACCGTTTTAGAGAGCGATCTTCTCCGTCGATTCCAGGTATGGTCTTCGGGACTGGGCGTTCCTATTTGATTGACAGGCTTCCGACGGTCGCATACATCGCGTAACGAGTAGCCGAAAGAAGCCGAACGTTGGTGCGGCTCTATACGACGCCTGTGCACCGATGTTCGGCTACTTTCGGAAAATCGTGACGCGATGTATGCGACCGTCGGAAGCCTGGCAATCAAATAGGAAAGCCCAGTCCCGCAGCCCATACCCAGAAGCGGCGGAGAAGATCTATCTCTAAAACGGTAAGTACGGCTTCAATTTAAAAAAAAACACCCGATTCCCCTTGACAAAATGAGCCTCAATCTAATGTTAAAAATTAGGTTTTTGGGTGAACCTCCACTTTAACATACACCACACTAACCCCCACCCCGAGAAAATACACCGCGTCCTTGATCATGTCCTCTTTAGAAGAGAGAAAGAAGAAAAAAAAGGAAAACGCCCACTTACCGCCCACTTACCTACACATAACCAAAACTCAATTTGTACAAAAACATTATTCAAAGTATAATTAAGAAGGGGGTTTTGCAGCGTCCTAATATGTGTGTCAAACAACCAACAATACTAAAAAAGTAAATAAATAAATAGAAAAAAAAAAAAAGTGCATAATTTCAAATTACGATTTTCGTGTCCTAATATCTTTATGTTTTAATTCAATATTATCTCACTCTACTATTTTATTTTTATACCTTTCATTTCAATCTACCCTTCTTTATGTGATTCCATTACGTGTTGCCCATCCTGTGCCTAATTTACTATTATACATTATCCTCTTCCTCTAATTAAAATTATTGGCGTCCTTTTTTTCCCACAAATAAAGCTTTCTTTTGGTGGTATTTGATCACCATTTTTAACCACTTCCATACCGGGCGCTTATACACTTCCTGCCCAGACCAATTTTCAGCTTTCAGCGCTGTTGCAATTTGAATGACAATTGCGCGGTTATGCTACACTGTACCCAAACTACATTTTTTATCATTTTGTTCCCACAAATAGAGCTTTCTTTTGGTGGTGTTTGATCACCTCTGGGATTTTTATTTTCTGCTATAAAAATAAAAAAATGACCGAAAAAAAAAATGTTTTTTCAGTTACAAAACATTGTAAAATAAGTAAATTTTCTCCTTCACTGATGGGCACCAATGGTACTGCACTGACGGGCACTGATAAGGCGGCACTGATGGGCACTGATGAGGTGGCACCAATGAGGTGGCATTGATGGGCACTAATATGGGGCACTGATAGGCGACACGGATGGGCACTGATAGGCGACACGGATGGGCACTGATAGGTGGCATGGATGGGCATAGATGGGCACTGATAGGTGGCACTGATGTACTGTAATGTGTTGTACTAATAGATGCCAATCAGTGCCAAACAATAATGCCTGCCAATCAGTGATGCCCATTGTGGCACTGATTGGCATCCATTGTGGGCACTCAGGGCCGGCCTTTGGGGTGTGTGAGCTGTGCGGCCGCACAGGGCGCCATGGGCAACAGGGGCGCCGTGCAGCCATCACAGCTCGCAGAAAGAACTTGCGCCCTTAGTTACGGCGGTGTAACGTATGTGTTGCGGCGTAAGGCTGCGTAATTCAAATGGGGATGTAGGGGGCGTGTTTTATTTAAATTTGTGTTGACCCCGCGTTTTTTACGTTTTATTTGAACGGCGCATGCGCCGTCCGTAAAATATCCCAGTGTGCATTGCTCTAAATGACGTCGCAAGGACATCATTGCTTTCGACGTGAATGTAAATTACGTCCATCCGTATTCGCGAACGACTTACGCAAACGACGTAAAATTTCAAAACTCGGCGCGGGAACGACGGCCATACTTAACATTAGCTACCCCTCATATAGCAGGGGTAACTATACGGCGGAAAAAGCCGAACGCAAACGGCGTAAAAAAAAAAGCGCCGGGCGGTCGTTCGTTTCTGAATCGGCGTAAATCCTAATTTGCATATTCCTCGCGTAAAAAATACAGAAGCGGACGGCCTGAAATTGCAGCCTAAGATCCGACGGTGTAAGACACTTACATCTGGCGGATCTTAGGGATATCTATGCGTAACTGATTCTCTGAATCAGGCGCATAGATACGACCGGCCAAACTCAGAGATACGACGGCGTATCAGGAGATACGCCGTCGTATATCTCTTTCTGAATCTGGCCCAGACTCTTTACCTAGATCGGTGTTGCGGGGTGTCAGACTGACACCCCGCAACAACGATCGGCTCAATATCCTGAAGACATCATATGACGTCAAGTCAGGATATTGAAACCACTTTACCGCCGTCATTTTGCTATATGGCGGGCGGCAAGTGGTTAAAAAATATAATTTTTCCTCAGTTTAGGCCGATATGTATTCTTCTACATATTTTTGGTAATAAAAATCGCAATAAGCGTATATTGATTGGTTTACGCAAAAGTTATAGCGTCTACAAAATAGGGGATAGATTTATGGCATTTTTTATTATTATTATTTTTTTTTTTACTAATAATGGCGGCGATCTGCTATTTTTATTAGGGACTGCGACATTATGGCGGACACATCAGACACTTTTGACAAATTTTTGGGATCATTGGCATTTATACAGCGATCAGTGCTATAAACTTTACTTTACTTTAATAGGGCCAGATTCACAGATATCTGCGGCAGCCTAACGTATCGTCTTTATGTTACACCGCCGCAAGTTTTCAGCGCAAGTGCCTGATTCACCAAGCACTTGCGTGTAAACTTACGGCGGTGTAACGTAAAGCGGTCCGGCGCAAGCCCGCCTAATTCAAATGAGGCATGTACCATTTAAATTACGCGCGTTCCCGCGCCGAACGTTCTGCGCATGCTCCGTGTGAAAATTCCCTGACGTGCTTTGCGCGAAATTACGGCGCCCCAACGTGTTTTTTGAACGGCGACGTGCCTAACGTACTTTCGTATTTCCGGACGTCTTACGCAAAAAAAAAACAAATTTGAAATTCGACGCGGGAACGACGGCCATACTTTAACATGGCTGTTCTAAATGTAAGCCATGAAAAAGCAGGCTTATGTTTGCGACGGGAAAAAACGACTAGCGACGACGTAAGAGATTGCGACAAACGCGCGTATCTTCGTGGATCGCCGTAATCAGCTAATTTGCATACCCAACGCTGGGAAAACTACGCAAACTCCACCCAGCGGCCACCAGAAAATTACACCTAGGACCTGAAGGCGTACGAAGCCGTACGCCTGTTGGATCTATGCCAAAAGCCGTCATATGTTTTTTGTGAATTACAAATAAAGATACGACGCGGCAAATTTGAAAGTACGCCGGAGTATCAGTAGATACTCTGGCGTACTTTTTCTGTGAATCTGGCCCATCGTTTCCTTTATGTCTTGGGAATGACGGTTTCAAGAAGCTTTATTGCTATTACAAGAAGTTACCAGAAGATGGAGCCAGATAACAGAAAATAATTCAGTACAGGCGTCACAATTGCACATTTCTAATGTCGCAGTCAAGTATTTCAATATATATATATATATACAGTAAAACCTTGGTTTGAGAGTAACTTGGTTTGAGAGCGTTTTTCAAGACAAGAAAAATGTTTTAATAAATGTTGTCTTGATATACAAGCGATGTCTTGATATAAGAGTAGTGTCACGTCACAACTGAGTATAAAAAAAAGGGAGGAGCCTCTAAGTGCAGCACTATGATTACATTTAATGAAGGTACAACATTTAGCAAATTATTGCTACACTTAGAGGCGCCTCTCTTCTCTTTTATACTCTGTAAAAAAAAAATCGCTTTGATATACAAGTGCTTTGGATTACAAGCATGTTTCTGGAACGAATAATGCTCGCAAACCAAGGTTTTACTGTATAAATATATATTTTTAGTTTCATTTAGTTTATATGATTCTTTTGTTTTTGCTTTGAAATACAACAATACATATTTTTTTTTATCTTTTTCTGTGATTTTTAGGTATAAACAGTATTAGGTAGATTCAAGTACATGGGTGCAAACTTGCGGCGGCGTAGCTTAGCGTGTTTAGGCTACGCCGCAGTAAGTTAGCTAGGCAAGTACATGATTCTTAATGTACTTGCCTGCTAATATACGGCGGCGTAGCCTAAAGCGGGCGGGCGTAAGGGCGCCGAATTCAAATGTCTTGGAGGGGGCGTGTTTTATGGTAATGAGGCTTGACCTCACGTTTTTGACGTGTTTTTTTTACTGCGCATGCGCCGGGCGACTACATTTCCCAGTGTGCATTGCGGATAAGTACGCCGCACGGGGCCTATTGATTTAGACGTGGACGTAAACGACGTAAATCCCGATTTGCGGACGACTTACGCAAACGACGAAAAAAATTTGAATCTCGCGGCGGGAACGGCGGCCATACTTTAACATTGTTATTCCACCTAATAGATGGAATAACTTTAGGCCTGCTAATGCCTCACGGAAACGGCGTAAATCGACTGCGGCGGCCGGGCGTACGTTCGTGAATCGGTGTATCAACTCATTTATATATTCTACGCCGACCGCAATGGAAGCGACACCTAGCGGCCATCCAAAATATTGCAATCTAAGATAGGACGGCGCAAGCCGTCGTATCTTAGATATGTTTAAGCGTATCTCTGTTTGAGCATGCGCTTAAACATAAGTCGGCGTAGATTCTGAGTTAGGTCGACTTATCTACTGATAAGCCGGCCTAACTCTTACTGAATCTACCTATATATGATTAGTGCTAAAAGGTGCCTGTAAGCATGAAAGCCCAAAATCATTTGAGAACAGACTACATATGAAGTCCAGGCCAATTTTCAGCTTTCAGCCCTCTCACACTTTGAATGACATCTGCGCGGTCATGCAACACTGTACCCATATGAAAGTTTTATAAAAAAAAAAATTGTGACAGATAGAACGTTTTCTTTTGGTGGTAGTTAATCACCACTGGGGTTTTTTATTTGTTGCTAAACAAACAAAAAGAATGGAAACTTGTCAGAATTTTTTTTTTCTTCGTTTCTGTTATAAAATTTTGCAAATAAGTAATTTTTAGCTTTTACTGATGGGCGCTGATGAGGCTGCACTGATGGGCACTTATAGGCTTCACTGATGGACACTCATGAGGAGGCACTGAGGTGGCAGTGATGGTCACTAATAGGCAGCACTGATGAGGCTGCACTGATAAGTGGCACTGATAGGCAGCATTGATGGGCACTGATGAGGAGGCACTGATGGACACTGATAGGAAACACTAATAAACGGCACTGATAGCAGAATTGAAGGGCACTGATGAGGAGGCACTGATAGGCAGCATTGATGGGCACTGATGAGGCTGCACTGATATGCGGCACTGATAGGCAGCACTGATAGGCGGCACTGATGAGGAGGCACTGATAGACAAAACTAAAAAGTGGCACTGATAGGCAGCATTGATGGGCACTGATGAGGAGGCACTGATGGGCACTGATAGGCAGGGCCGCCATCAGGAATTATGGGGCCCCTTACACAGCTTCAGGCATGGACCCCCTGGAGCAGAGAATCGGGGGGGGGGGTGCTGCCTCCTGAAATTGATATATACAAAAATAAAAATGAACATTTATGAAAAAAAAGGGGGGGGTTGCCATCCAGGGCCCTGGGGACCTCTGGGCCCTTTAATAAAAAAAATAAAAAAAATAAACATTTATAAAAAAATAAAAAAGGGGGGTTTGCCACACATGGGGCCCTGGGGACCTCTGAGCCCTTTAATTATATATATATATATATATATATATATATATATACATATATATATATATAAAAATATATAAAGACAAAAAAATATATATGAAAAAAATATATTTTTTTATAAAAAAAAAGGGAGGTTGCCATCCGGGGCCCTGGGGACCACTGGGCCCTTTAATAATAACATTATATATATATGGGGACCTCCGGACCTCTAAAAAAAAAAAAAAAAATGTCCCTTTATTAAAAAATTAAATAAAAATATATAGTTTTTTTTTTTTTTATAAAAAATAAATAAAAAAAGGGGCCATCCGGGGCCCTGGGGGTTTCCGGGCCCCTGGGGACCTCCGGACCTCTAAAAAAAAAAAAAAAATTGTCCCTTATAAAAAATAAAATACAAATATATTAAAAAAAATATATTTTGTTATAAAAAATAAATAAAAAAAGGGGGCCATCTTGGGTCCGGGTGGCCTCCGGGCCCCTGGGGACCTCCGGACCACTAAAAAAAAAAAGGGGGGTTGCCATCCAGGCCCCTAGGGACCTCTGGGCCCCTTACAGGTGTAATGCCTGTACCCCCCTGATGGCGGCCCTGCTGATAGGTGGAACTGATGAGGAGGCACTGATAGGCAACACTGATAAGCGGCACTGATGGGGCTGCACTGATGATTAGTGTACTGACTATCTTTGTGCATGTCCCCTGTCAGGATTGCCAGTTACCGCCTTTCCTCTCCTCACGCTGTAATTGGACACAGCTGATCACGTGGTAAAGGACTGCTGTTAATGGCCCTTTACCATGATCTGTGATCAGTAATGTCCGAAGGAAGCCGCAGAGGGCGCACGCGAGGGGCGTGGTTCTGGGAGGACATCTATGGACGCCTTTCCTCAACAACAGAGCCGCGCTGTAGCTGTCTTTTGACTACAGCGCAGTAGAGAAGTGGTTCTCCTACCCAACATGATAGAAGTGTCGTTAGCACCAAGATCCTGCCGCAGAGGGTTTGGGTGCTATAGTTTGAGAGACAAGAAAAATGAAAACCTTTTAATTGTCACTAACTGTCCTTAGAATCCTGTAAATGGTACTAAAGCCCTAAATACTGGATGGTTTCTACCTTACACAGAAGGGAACCGGGCAGTGATGCCGCAACGCTTCACTTCCTGATTCCCTCACCGAGGATGGTGGCGGGGCAGCAGAGAGACGAGTGATTGCTCGGCTTCGGCTGCCGACATCGCGGGCGTGCTGGACAGGTAAGTGTCCATTTATTAACCACTTGCTTACTGGGCACATATACCCCCCTCCTGCCCAGGTGAAATTTCAGCTTTCGGCACTGCGTCGCTTTAACTAACAATTGCGCGGTCGTGCGATGTGGCTCCCAAACAAAATTGACGTCCTTTTTTCCCCACAAGTAGAGCTTTCTTTTGGTGGTATTTGATCGCCTGTGCGGTTTTAATTTTTTGCGCTATAAACAAAAAAGAGCGACAATTTTGAAAAAAATACAATATTTTTTACTTGTTGCTATAATAAATATCCCAATTAAAAAAAAAATAAAAAACATTTTTTTCTCAGTTTAGGTCGATACGTATTCTTCTACATATTTTTGGTAAAAAAAAAAAAAATCGCAATAAGCGACTGGTTTGCGCAAAAGTTATAGCGCCTACAAAATAGGGGACAGAATTATTATTTTTTATTATTATTTTTTTTTAATAGAAATGGCGGCGATCTGCGATTTTTATTGGGACTGCGACGTTATAGCGGACACATCGGACACTTTTGACACATTTTTGGCGCCATTCACATTTATACTGCGATCAGTGCTATAAATATGCACTAATTACAGTATAAATGTGACTGGCATTGAAGGGGTTAACACTAGGGGGTGAGGAAGGGGTTAAATGTGTGTCCTATATAGTGTTCTAACTGTAGGTGGAGGGGGGTGACTGGAGGGGGTGACCGATCTATGTCCCTATGTACAAGGGACACAGATCCGTCTCCTCTCCAGAGACAGGACGCTGTCTCTGTGTAAAACGGCAATGAGAGATGATCTCATATGTTTACATATGAGATCATCTCTCATTGGCCGCACAGATCGCCTAGCAAACGGCCACTCTGATTGGCCGTTCGCGGCGATCTGTAATTGGCTGTGTCCAAGGGACACGGCCAGCACAGAAGTTCCCCGCTGCACGCTCTGGAGCGCGCGCGGGGAACGCGCAAAGGGGCGGACGTCAATTGACGTCCACTTGGCTTTTCAGGTCCGCGCTGTAGCTGTCATTCGACTATAGCGCGGACCCCTAGTGGTTAAAAGTTAGCAGTTGCAGTATTTGTAGCTGCTGGCTTTTAATTAAAACAAATTGTGGGACCTCCGCTTTAAGAAACCTGAGAAATGCCATGCAGCCATCACATGAGTGCATGTAGACAGGAAGTGGCTGCATAGAGATTATATAGCAAGAGTTATATAGCACTAAAAAAGGATAAAAAACAAGCATTTTATTTATTTATTTTTATTTAAGCATTTATTTTATTTATTATTTATTTATTTATTTAATGTATTTATTATTTAACTGAACAGGAACATGCTCTGCATAGTTGTGCGCACAGGGTGTGCCGGGTGTGCTTGGGCACACCCTAATCACCCCATGTGCATTAGCAATATCCAGGGGTGGCACCAGGTGGGTGGTTGTTGTGCCAGTGGCCAGTGTAAATGCCCCCATTATATTAACCACTTGAGATCCGCGGTATGGTCGAAAGACGTCCACAGCGCGGCTCTCAAGTGCCGGGTGGACGTCCCTGTACGTCCTGCTGTTTTTGTTCCCTGTGCGCGCCGCTGGGGGCGCACAGTGGGGAAACAATGTGCCCGGCGCATTGCTCGGGAGCCGATGCAAGTGCCTAGCGGCCGCGATGTCCGCCAATCACTCGCGATCGTCGGTAACACAGCAGGACGTGGAGCTCTGTGTGTAAACGTGGAGCTCTGTGTGTAAACACAGAGCTCCACGTGCTGTCAGAGGAGAGGAGACCGATCTGTGTCCCTTTACATAGGGACACAGCATCGATCACCTCCCCCAGTCAGTCCCCTCCCCCCACACAGTAAGAACACAATGAGGGAATACATTTAACCCCTTCCTCACCCCCTAGTGTTAACCCCTTCACTGCCAGTCACATGTATACAGTAATTAGTGCATTTTTATAGCACTGATCGCTGTATAAATGTGAATGGTCCCAAAATTGTGTCAAAAGTGTCCGATACGTCCGCCGCAATATCGCAGCCCTGACCAAAAAAAAACGCAAATCGCCGCCATTACAAGTAAAAAAAAAAAAAAAAAAATCATAAATCTATCCCCCATTTTGTAGGCGCTATAACTTTTGCGCAAACCAGTCGCTTATTGCGATTTTTTTTTTTTACAAAAATACGTCGAAAAAAACATATCGGCCTTAACTGAGAAAAAAAATAGTTTAAAAAAAAATGGGATATTTATTATAGCAACAAGTAAAAAATATATATATATATTTTTTTTAAATTGTCGCTCTTTTTTTGTTTATAGCGCAAAAAATAAAAACCGCAGAGGTGATCAAATACCACCAAAATAAAGCTCTATTTGTGGGGAAAAAAGGACGTCAATTTTGTTTGGGAGCCACGTCGCACGACCGCACAATTGTCAGTTAAAGTGACGCAGTGCCGGAAGCTGAAATTTCGCCTGGGCACGAAGGGGGTTTATGTGCCCAGTAAGCAAGTGGTTAAAGACTAGGTTCAACTGCAGGAACACATTACACCTATACTTAGGATGTTACATAATATGCTCCCAATCAACTGTCTCCCACCATCAGAGCCTCCTCCCTGTGACAGCATGTGGCGTTATTGTGTGTTTGAGCTTCGGGGTGCACACCCTAATGCAATGGGCTGCGCACACCTATGCCTCTCAGCAATATGAGACCCCCCCCCCCAGGAACAATATATGCCCCACCAGCAATAATAGACCTCCCCAGCAACAAGAGACCCACCAACAACATTAGATCCCCCAGCAGCCAGCATCAATAGACCCTCAAGCAGCCAGCAACAATTGACCCTTCCCAGCAACAATTGACCTCTCAGCAACATGAGGCCCCCCAGGGACATTACATGCCCCAACAGCAAAAATAGACCTCCCAAGCAACAAGAGACCCACCAACAACAATAGATCCCCCAGCAACAATCAATCCCTCAGCAGCCAGCAATAATAGATCCTCCAGCGCACCCCAGCACCCCTTGCCATTACATACATTCAGTGTAGGAGGTGTCTGCACTGCGTTACCCCGCGTTCCCGCTGGAAAAAAGCCCTGAATATATGACATTTTAGGTTTTGGATTTAATACCGCTTTAAGTAGGATCACAATTGCAGTTGGTTTGTGTGGCTTATAGTGTGTTTTACTGTATAATCAACTGAAAAATGTGTTTTTATTCTGAATTTAAAAGACATTTCTAAATGAGGACTTTTTGTTAAACTGTATGGATTTTTGTTGCACTTGTGAATTTTCAACGATGCTCTAAAATTGATTTTCTCAAGACCATTACAGAGTATAGCAAGGCATATGCTGAGAACCACGGGTAAGTCATTTGTAAAGCCAGTATTGGAAGGTCTTGGAATAATTGTTTATTAGAAGAAAGGCTCTTGAATTACAAACTCTGATATTTAACTCCCTACAAATAAATTATTAATCTCCTCCAACTTTCTAAAGAGCATTAGATCCAGGCATCCCAGCGCCTGGCGAATGCAGCAGGGAGCTGAATTTACAGCGCGGCCTCTTAATCCTATTATATCATCTACTACATTATTATCATACATACTATGTCTAAAAAGAGATGCGTAGAGTTTAAGATTTGCCAGACAATACGGTGCTCAACCCCTCTCTACCGAAGAAAGAAACGTCATTCCAGCAAAGGTAAGAGGACCTTTATAAAATTGGGTAGTTTGAGATTGGGGTCGAGTAGGAGATGGGCATCAGCATGGGTAGGGTTTAGGGTTCGTTCTCACCAGTGCACCTTGTCTTTTTGACCCCAGATCTCATATTTAAGAGGACCTGTCATGCTTTTTTCTATTACAAGGGATGTTTACATTCCTTGTAATAGGAATAAAAGTGATATTTTTTTTTTTTTTTATTATTTCAGTGTAAAAAAAATTATAAACTAAATAAAAATAAATAAGAAAAAAAAAAATTTTTTAAAACGCCCCGTCCCGACGAGCTCGCGCACAGAAGCGAACGCATACGCGAGTAGCGCCCGCATATGAAAACGGTGTTTAAACCACACAAGTGAGGTATCGCCGCGATCGTTAGAGCGAGAGCAATAATTCTAGCCCTAGACCTACTCTGTCACTCAAAAAATGCAACCTGTAGAATTTTTTAAACGTCGCCTATCAAGATTTTTAAGGGTAAAAGTTTGACGCCATGCCACGAGCGGGCGCAATTTTTAAGCATGACATGTTGGGTATCATTTTACTCGGCGTAACATTATCTTTCACAATATATAAAACAATTGGGCAAAATTTATTGTTGTCTTATTTTTTAATTCAAAAAAGTGTTTTTTTTTTTTTAAAAGTGCGCTTGTAAGACCGTTGCGCAAATACGGTGTGACAAAAAGTATTGCAATGACTGACATTTTATTCTCTAGGGTGTTAGAAAAAAAAATATATATAATGTTTGGGGGTTTTAAGTAATTTTCTAGCAAAAAAAACTGTTTTAGTCTCGTAAACACCGAATCTGAAAAACAGGCTCGGTAATCAAGTGGTCACCCTAAAACAATTATATAACACTACATCCAGCATACTAACGACATGTACAGTATGCTGGTATTTTTTTTTTCTCCGTACATACCGTTTTATTCTTATTTCCCCCCCGGCTTCCCGGGTTCTGATTCCCGCGTGACTGGGCGTTTCTATCGAGAGGTTAGATGATTGACGTTTGGTGAAAAACTTCACCTGGCGCATAAGGCGCGTCACCATTTTTCCGTAAATAGCCGACCTGCGAGTCGGCTCTACACGGCGGGCGCAGGCGCCGTATAGAGCCGACTCGCAGGTCAGCTATTTACAGAAAACTGGTGACGCACCTTATGCGCCAGGTGAAGTTTTTCACCTGACGTCAATCATCTAACCTCTCAATAGGAACGCCCAGTCCTGCGGGAATCAGAACCCGGAAGCCGGGGGGAAAATAAGAATAAAACGGTATGTACGTTAGTATGCTGGATGTAATGTTATATAATTGTTTTAGGGTGAACCTCCGCTTTAACACGACTTTCTTGCAACTTGAGTCCCATAAAGTGTAAAAGTTGCATGAAAGTCACACTCCAAAGTCACACTTGAAATCGCGTGAATTTTGGAGTCGCACAATGAGAACAGAGTCTTCGGAAAGAGGAGAGACATGTGGACCAGCAAGTAAAAAGGTAACAGATCAGAGATGGAGACCACTGGGGAAGCTAGATTGAGAACAGGGGAAGGAAATGGAGTTTAGCAGGGGCAAAGTTTAAAAACAGGGGGTACAGGGGACAAAAAGAAGAGGAGTCAGGAAAAAGAGAGAGGTGAGAACATACACTGAAAGAGTTATAAAACAACTGAGAATTTATGGGGAACTGCAAAGCAAAGGTTAGGAGCAAAAGAGGAGATGGGGATGACAAGGTCAAGGTTATGAAAAAGGGGAATAATAAAGTCTAGCAGACAGAGAAGTCAGAAACATAGGAGACCAACAGAGGAGGGGTCGGGAATAGGGGAGATATGGGAACAAACAGTGGACATGATCAAAAACCTGAGGATTTATTGGGACCTGCACGGTAGAGGAGTACCAGTAAGGGAGAGATCAGGAATGGGAGGGAGAGTGAAGCAAACAGTACCTTATGCTGCGTACACACGATTGGAAATTCCGACAAGAAATCCGTGGATTTTTTTCAGACGAAATTTTGGCTCAGACTTGTGGTGCATACACACGGTCACACAAAATTCTGACCGTCAATAACGCAGTGACGTACTTTACTGTTAAAAAAAAAAACTTTACTGTTAAAAAAATAACGCGGTGACGTACAACACTACAACGAGCCAAGAAAAATGTTCAATGATCGGAAAAATTGAGAACCAGCTCTCAAATTTTTGCTGTCGGAAATTCCGACAGAAAAAGTCAGATGGGGCCTACACACAGTCGGAATTTCCGACCAAAAGCTCACATCAAACTTTTCTTGTCGGAATTTACGATCGTGTGTACGCAGCATAAGACCAGGAATAAGTTAGACGGTAGGAGATTATGGAACCAGCTATAGGGATCAGTAGGAGAGATTTTCGGAACAGGAAGAGAGATTGAGTCTAAGGGTCCTTTCACACGAGCGGACCGTTCGTCCGCTCATTACAAGTCCGTTAACGGACTTGTAATGAATCCCCATGGGAACGCGTCCGTTAGCGGATGGAGCATCCGCTAGCGTCCGCGTCAGTCGGGATCCGCTTTTCCGAACGAAGAAACCCTATTTTTCTTCCGTTCAGCAGAACGGACCGGATGCAGACGGACAGACGGCACTGTGTGCGGGGACCGCCCTATCCGCCGACAGCTGAGCGGGGATCCCTGCGGACACACGGAGCGGACCCAGAAACAGTCCGCTCTGTGTGAAAGAGCCCTAACAGTGGGATACTTTAGGAACATTAGGCCTTGTACACACGACCGGATCGATCCGCTGGGATTTATCCACAGATCAGTTCCAGCGGATAGATCCGGTCGTGTGTACGTCCGAGCGGACATTTATCGTCGGGAAAAAATCCAGCCGACGGATTTCAAGCGGATAAAAATTTCTTAGCATGCAGAAACAATGGGGGAGCTAGAGTTTAGCATTGTGTAGAGGCAAGAAGGTAAGAATAACAAAGTTTATTAGAAGGAGAGAACAAAACAGTAGGGATGACGGGGACCAGCAGAGGGGGAAATAAACAACAGTGGTGTAATGGACTCTTCAGGAAAAGAAGAAAGGAACAGAGATGTAATGGAGTGTTGCAGGGAAGAGGTTAGGAACAGGGGAAAAGATGGAATCTAGCAGGGGGAGAGGTCGGGAACAGGGAAAGTTGAGGAATCTAGCAGGGGTAGAGGCTGGGAACAGGGAAGGTTGAGAAAACTAGTACGGGGATAGATCAGGAACAGGCAAAGTTATGGAATCGAGCAAGGGAAGAGGAAACCATCAAAGATGGGGGGGTGAAGTCTAGTGGGGAGGGAGGCAAGAACAAGGGTTAAATGAAGTCTAGCAGAGGTACAGAGAGCGAGGTAAAGTATAGTAGGAGGAGAGGTCAGGAATAGCGGGTGAGATGGAGCTCAGCATGGGCTATACTACACTAGAGAAAGGGGAAGAAAGAAATCCCCCAGGGTGGGGCTTTAACAGTAACAGCTCATTGAATCGAAAGCGTAGTGATAGTAATAAAAGTTTATTATACAATGAATACAAAAAATATAAATATTAAAAATCAAGGTTCATGGGGCCTGAATGAACCCCTGTGGACAGGTCAGACACCTATCCATGAACCTTGATTTTTAATATTTATATTTTTTGTATTCATTGTATAATAAACTTTTATTACTATCACTACGCTTTCGATTCAATAAGCTGTTACCGTTAAAGCCCCACCCTTGGGATTTCTTTCTTTCCTATTCTATATAGGGGTGTTGGTAACGCATATAGATCTCCCTTTTTGATGTTTTTTTACACTAGAGAAAGGGGAGATGACAGGAGCAAGGGGAATGCTAGACTTTAGGAGGGGGAGAGGTTAGAAACAGGGAGTATGCTGGACTCTAGATGGGGGAGAGTTTAGCAACAGGGGTATGCTGCACTCTGGGAGGGGGAGAGTTCAGGAACAGGGGTATTCTGGACTCTATGAGGGGGGAGAAATCAGGACCAGGGGGTATGCTGAACTCTAGTTGGGAGAGGAAGTCAGGAACAGAATATATGTTGGACTCTGGAAGGGGATGAGGTCCAGAACAGGAGGTATGCTGGACTCTAGGAGGGGGTGAGGTCCAGAACAGGAGGTATACTGAACTCTAGGAGGGGGTGAGGTCCGGAACAGGGGGTATCCTTGACTCTAGGAAGGGGATGAACTCAGGAGCAGGGGGTATGTTAAGTTCTAGGAGGGGCAAGAGGTCAGGAACTGGGGGTATGCTGGACTCTAGGAGGCAGAAGAGGTCAGGAACAGGTGGTATGCTGGACTCTGGTAGGGGGAGAGGTTAGGAACAAGTAGTATGCTGGACTATAGTAGGGGGAGGAACATGTGGGCTAGCTGGACTCATGGAGGGGGAGGAGTCAGGGACAAGGAGTATGCTGGACTATAGTAGGGGGAGATCATGAACAGGGGGTATGCTGGACTCTAGAAAGAGGAAGAGGACAGAGGGTATGGTGGGCTCTAGGAGGAGGAAGAGGTCAGTAATATGGGGAATTTTGGATTTTAGGAGGGGGGATAGATCAGGATGGAATAAGGGGTTTGCTGGACTTTGGGGTCTACCAGAGGTAACTTTTCTGCAAGCACAAACCTGAGGGGGGTTTATATACAGGGGCAGAAAAGGCCCTGACTTTGGGCATTGTGTTAGTACCAGGGAACATTTACATTCCTTGCTGCCTGTGCAGGTGTACAGAATGAAGGCGCCATCTATCAATTTAGTTTCCCTTTGCCCGTTCATTTTTCTATTAATGTGTAACGCATTATATAGCGCTGACAAGTTTTCTTAAGCAATTTCCAGAGATCATTGAACTATTCACCTTGTCCCCAAATTAATTTACAACCCAATTTCCTTACCACACTCCCAACTGACAGCTGTAATGGCCAACCTTTGAGAGAACAAATTAAGTGGCCCATTCACTCAAAGGGTTAGTTTAGTTATAGGTTGAACTTGGTGGGTTAGGTCAGCCGTTGGCTTCTTATAACTTGAATGCTGTAGCATTGAGATCTCTGTGACATCATTCTTGACTCCTTTCCTGTGTACCTTAGAGTTTTGGGTGTTCCCAGCTCCTCCTGTTACATTATCCATATCCCAGCTCCTCTTGTTACATTTTCTATAATATAAAATACATTTAAAAAAAATCCAATTGTTATGGTGGGATCCTTTGATCATGGTCACAGCAGGGGTGCAGACCCAGGGACTCGGCACAGATATCTTAACAATAGATTTCAAAAGAGATCTAAAAAAAACTGTCAGGTGGCTTTTCTCTCCAGATTCTACCAAAATGTAAAATACTAATTTTGGAAGGCATGACCCCTTATGCTATCTGCAAATTTGCGAATTGGTGCACCCAGGGGAAGCCAAATAAACTCCGGGAGAACATGCATACCCCATGCAAATGTGTCCTTGGTACTAATCAAACCAGAACCCCTGTGCTGCAAATGATAACCAGACAATGCCGCCCCTGGTATTATCATATACTGTATATCACATTCCTTTTGCTTTCTTGAAACATTTCTAATTAGTATAACCCTAACTTGTACAGGAAATGAGAAGTCCAATTAGGAACAATTGAGCGAGGTCATCTCTTACAAATTACATTACCTAATTATATAGCACATCTGTGGCTAGACTTGGTTTACCTCCATTCATAAATCATGGAAGAAATTACTAGAGAACTGTAAGGCAAAAGAGGCCACACATTTTTTTCTGTTTTTCAATTATGTTAATAAGTTCATCAATTGTACTTGTTATTAAATATAAATACATTAAACCAGCCATTCTCAAACTTTTTATCACGGAGGAACCCTTACATTATTTCCAAGTCTCAGGGAACCCCTGTTAAAAAATTTTTTATTGGTTTGATAAATTGGAGATATAATAATAATAATAATAATAATAATAATAATAATAATACTAATAATAAATAAATAAAGAATGTGACATACTTAGAGAATGTGACACCTAAATTTGAAACAATAGAAAAAAAAAAAGCAAAAAAGGCTTCCCTTAATATTATTGGTCTGTGGAGAATGTCTACCACACATTGATGGTCAATAAGGAAGGGTCACCCTACACTGGTGTTCAGTGAAGAAGGGTCACCCTACATTGGTGGTTAGTGGACAAGGACCACTCTACTTTGGAAGTGATTGAAGAAGAGTCATTTTACATTGGTTGTCAGTAAAGAAGGTCCACCCTACATTGTAAGTGATGGAAGGACGCCCACCCTACAATTTTGGACAGTAAAGAAAGGCCATGATACATTGGTACTAAGTGAAGAAGGGTCACCGTACATTAGTATTCAGTGGATAAGGACCACTCTACATTGGTAGTTAGTGAAGAAAGGTCACCCGACATTGATAGTCAATGAAGAAGGGCTACATTGGTATTCCCTAAAGAAGGATCATCTTACATTGGTGGTCAGTGAAGAAGGGTCGCCCTACATTAATGGTCAGTGAAGAGGAACCACCATTGATTAGAACTGATGGAAGAATGCCCACGCTACAATGTTGGACAGTGAAGAAGGGCCACCCTACATTGGTAGTCAGTGAAGATGGGTCACTCTACATTGGTGGCCAGTGGACAAGGAACATTCTACTTTGGTAGTTAGTGAAGAAGGGTCACTGTACATTGATGATCATTAAAAGTGAACCACCCTACATTGGTAGTCAGTGAAGAAAGGTCACCCTACATTGGTGGTCAGTGGACAAGGGCCACTTTAATTTGGAAGTCATTGAAGAAGGGTCATTCTACATTGGTTGTCAGTAAAGAAGGTCCACCCTACATTGTAAGTGATGGAAGAACACCCACCCTACAATGTTAGCCAGTAAAGAAAGGCCACAATACATTGGTAGTCAGTGAAGAAGGGTCACCACATACATTGGTAGTCAACGAAGAAGGGTCACCCTACATTGGTGGCCAGTGAATAATGACCACTCTACATTGGTAGTTAGTGAAGAAAGGTCACCCACATTGATAGTCAATGAAGAAGGGCTACTCTACATTAGTAGTCAGTGAAGAAGGGTCATCTTACATTGGTGGTCAGTGAAGAAGGATCGCCCTATATTGATGGTCAGTGAAGGTTACCCTTCATTGGAACTGATGGAAGAATGCCCACTCTACAATATTGGGCAGTGAAGAAGGGCCACCCTACATTAGTAGTCAGTGAAGATGGGTCACTCTACATTGGTGGCCAGTGGACAAGGACCATTCTACATTGGTAGTTAGTAAAGAAGGGTCACTGTACATTGATGATCATTAAAAGTGAGCCACCCTACATTGGTAGTCAGTGAAGAAGGGGCACCCTATATTGGCGGTCAGTGGACAAGGACCATTCTACATTGGTTAGTGAAGTAGGGTCACCCTACATTGATGTTCAATGAAGAAGGGCCACCCTACATTGGTAGTCAGCAGAGAAATGTCACACTACATCGGAGGACAGGGAAGAAGTGTCACCCTACATGGGTAGTCTGTGAGAAGGGTCACCCTACATGGGTAGTCAGTGAAGAAGGGACACCCTACATTGGTACTCAGTGAAGAATGGTCGCCCATTATTTGTGGTCAGTAGAGGGCCAATCCACATTGTGGTTAATGAAGAAGGGTCAACCTACATTGGTGGTCAGTGAAGAAGGTTCACCCTACATTGACGGTCAGTGAAGAGGGACCACCCTATATTAGAACTGATGGAAGAACGCCCACCCTACAATGTTGAGCAGTGAAGAAGGGCCACCCTACATTAGTAGTCAGTGAAGATGGGTCACCCTACATTGGTGGCCCGTGGACAGGGACCATTCTACATTGGTAGTTAGTGAAGAAGGGTCACTGCACATGCATGATCATTAAAAGTGAGCCACCTGACATTGGTAGTCAGTGAAGAAGGGTCAACCTACATTGGTGGTCAGTGGACAATGACCATTCTACATTGGTTAGTGAAGCAGAGTCACACTACATTGGTGTTTAATGAAGAAGGGCCAACCTACATTGGTAGTCAGCAGAGAAAGGTCACCCTACATCGGAAGACAATGAAGAAGGGTCACCCTACATTGGTAGTCAGCAGAGAAAGGTCACCCTACATTGGAAGACAATGAAGAAGGATCACCCTACATGGGTAGTCAGTGGAGAAGGGTCACCCTACATGGGTAGTCAGTGGAGAAGGGTCACCCTACATGGGTAGTCACTGGAGAAGGGTCACCCTACATGGGTAGTCAGTGGGGGAGGGTCTCCCTACATGGGTAGTCACTGGAGAAGGGCCAACCTACATTGGTAGTCAGTGCAGAAGGGCCAGCCTACATTGGTAGTCAGTGAAGAATGGTTGCCTTTTATTTGTGGGCAGTAGAGAAGGGCCAACCCACATTGGTGGTCATTGAGGAAGGGTCACCCTACATTGGTTGTCAGTGAAGAAAGGTCACCCTATATTGGAGGTCAGAAAGAATGGTCATCTTTCACTCGTTGGACCAGTAGAAGGCATGTCCTTTTACACTGGTAGTCAGCGGAAACAATACCCTTTACTTTTGGGATTAGAGGGAAGAATTCTGCTATTACAGACAGCTAAAAAAGATCACTGGTGTCAGTAATAACCCTCCTGACAAATGAAATAGGAAGATCTAAAGGACCCACCCATTGGCTCGGCATAGTGACATTGACCCCCAGGCACTATCGGGCAGGATATTAATCTGCTACTATTTGAGCAACCCCCAGCAATCTTTCAATGAACCCTGGCTGAGAAATGTTGCATTAAACAATAAGGTATAGGTTACATTTAGCAACTACAAATTTCAAAGGGCTTTATTTACACCACTATTATCACCTTACAAAACTTGAAGAACACGTTTGCTTTTTGACTGTCTTGTATGTTATAAGGGCATTTACAGACAGAAAAGTAATGTCAGTGTTTACTTCTCTGCAATATGCTTGTAGCTGGCATCCACACCTGTACAGCAAACATAGAGATATATAGTACACGTGAGATATACAGTATGTACTACCTGTGCATATACTCTAGGACTACCTTACCAGTGAAAAAAATCTGTAATTCAGTTCAGAATGTCCCCAAAAAAATGGGAGTGCCGCGCTGCGTTCACACATAGGAAATCTGAATCGCAGTCGGTATCGCTGCAATTTTGCTTGCGGTTCCAGAATGGCTGCAAAACACAGGACGCATTTGCAATGCCATTATCTTTCAATGGCATCCCAAACACGGTGCAATTCTGCCATGATCGTCGCGTGATAAATCGCTCAAAACAAATCGTGCAGCGCGTGTCGCCCAAAAGAAGTTTCCATGCGATTCCAATTTGAATCAAATTGCATATGTGTCAACGGAGCCTAAATCTGTACATTTAATACTCTCCTCACCCAAGATTAACAATGCTGCTTTTCAAAGGTGTCTCTGTTGCTCCTTCATCCAGAGTGGAGCCACCCAAAGACCGGAGGTGTGTTACTGTGTTACTGGCTGGATTACCAGGTGAAGTCAGAGGGAATAAAACCTTAAAAAACAAAAACTAATGCAGCCACCGCATCTAATAACTGGTAATCTGCACTATATTAAAGTTTTGGTTTTAGGTTTATTACCCCTTTAATTTCGTTACATGGCCTGGCAGTGACAAACACATATTAAGCCCCCAATAAAAAAATTTCCCTTCAGCATTATAAATTGTCCTCAAAAGGCCTGTTGTTTCTGTAAGACAAGATGTCCCCCCACATCAGAGTCCCCCACCCTCCCTTACATCATAGTGCACCCCACTTATTTTGTGCTGCTGTCTGGAAGAAGCTATGGGTGGAGCTGGGAAGCAGAAAGTGCAGGGTCTGGAGGAGGACTGGAGTCTGCTAAATGCCAGACCAGGGAAGATGGAGACAAGAGAGATGGAGGATCTGTAGGAGGAGTTCTGTCTTCCTCTCTGCTGCCAACTGCTGAGATGAAGGGGGGGGGGGCAGGGACAAGCCTCTTCGCACCTGTATGGAGAAGCGCAGGACTTCAAAGATGAGTTCTGACCTCCTTTCTGCTGCTGACCACTGGGACAAGGTGAATGAATGAATGAATGAATGAAAAACTTATATAGCGCGGCACATGCGAACTGAATCGCCTCTGGGCGCTTGATGTTCGTGTCTCATGACATCAAAAGAGCAGAGTTTTGATCTGTCTTCTGAAAGTCAGGTGGTTTTCCTCCAACCGAATGCTGGTTGGTAAAGCGTTCCATAGTCTAGGACCTTGAAAAGCAAACCTTCTTTCTCCTTTGGACTTGTATTTGGTTTTTGAAACCTTGACCAGATTTTGGTCGCTGGATCGCAGAACGCGATTAGAATTGTGAGGTTCTATCTTGTCGCAAAGATATTGCGGAGCCTTCCCATGGATGCACTTATGTGTCAGGCAGAGTGCTTTAAATGCAATTCTGTCTTTTACTGGCAACCAGTGAAGGGTTCTCAGCGAAGGTGAGATTGATTCCCATGTTTTTTTCCCAGTCACAAGTCTGGCGGCCGTATTCTGAACGACTTGCAGACGAGCGATTTGGTACTTTGGGAGCCCGAGGTAAAGGGCATTTGCATAGTCCAGTCTGGAATTCACGATTGTTCCCACCACGACTGCTACGTCTTCTTTGGGGATAAATGGAATAAGTCTGCGTAGTAGGCGCAACAAAAGATGGGGGCAGAAACAAGGGGATTGCTGCAGCTGCGAGGGCCACATGAAATAGTCTAGAGGGCTGGATCCGGCCACCGGGCCTTGTGTTTGACACAGGTGCCTTACAGTATGGCTGCACCCGCACTGCAAGGGTTATTTACTGAATTTGTCTAGTGGAGAAACCATTGTACTCACCTGATTCTCCACTCCCCTGGTAGGTGACGCTCCCCCATGATCCGACAGTGGACTATCCCTCGCTTTCTTTTTTCACGTTTAGTGCAAGGCTATGGTCCCTGCTCTGGTCTTGATAATGTCAGGACTAGATGTGCAGAACAAAAAATGTGTTTAGTTTTGTTTCAATTGGTTATTTACATAAATTTGTTTAGTTAAAATTGTATCGTTCGTTTAATTTGTTTAGTTTACTATTTTTCGAAATTGTTTCGAAAAGTTTTCGAGTTGAATTAGAAAAGTTTTCGAGTTGAATAAGAAAAGTTTTCGAAATAGAAACGTTTTCGAATAGTTTTCAAATTTTAATAGTTTTTGAATTTGAATAATTTTTTAAAGCGGTAGTTCACCCCCCCCCCGACACATTTTACCATCGAGACAGGCATTGTAGCGCGAGCTACAGTATGCCTGTCCCGATTTTTTTAACCCCGTACTCACCTTGTAGTCGTCCATCGTAGATTTCGGCTCCCGCGGGGAATGGGCGTGCCTATGGAGAGGGAGGATGATTGACGGCCGGCCCTGGCACGTCACTCTCCCCGAAGACAGCCGGAGTAGGTCTCGGCTCTTCACGGCGCCTGCGCACAGGCTATGCGCACGCGTCGTGAAGACCAAGCCTATTTCGGCTATTTCCGGAGAAGCGTGACGCGCCAGAGCCGGCCGTCAATCATCCTCCGTCTCCATAGGCACGCCCATTCCCCGGTATCTTCGATGGACGACTACAAGGTGAGTACGGGGGTAAAAAATTCGGGACAGGCATACTGTAGCTCGCGCTACAATGCCTGATTTTAAGGTAAAAGAAAAAAAAAAATTTTTTTCCCCGTCGATAGGGTGAACCCCCGCTTTAAATTTCCAAAAATACTAAAATAGACTAGAAAATAAAGGAATAGAATAGAAAAAATATATTTTTATAGTTTCTATTCTATTCCTTTATTTTCTATTCTATTTAATTCTCTTTGGAAATTGCAAAACTATTTAAATTCGAAAACTTTTTTAATTTGAATTTGAAAAGTATTCGAAAAGAATTCGAAAATTAGTTGAACTTGAGTATCGCCCCAATTTTTTTTTTCGGCATTTCAAATTCGTTTCAATTTGGTACTATTATAATTCGGAAATTCGCCCAAATTTTAATTCAGAACGAAACGAACTGCACTAGCTAGATTCAGGTACATTTGCTTAACTTTGCGGCGGCGTAGCTTAAGGAATTTAAGCTACGCCGCCGTAAGTTAGCCAGGCAAGTACATGATTCACAATGTACTTATCTGCTAAGTTACGGCGGCGTAGCCTAAATCGGCGGGCGTAAGGGTGCCTAATTCAAATGTGTTTGAGGGGGGCGTGTTGTATGTTAATGTGGCTTGACCACCGGGCGCCTACATTTCCCAGTGTGCATTGCGGCTAAGTACGCCGCAAGGGCCTATTGATTTTGATGTGGACGTAAACAACGTAAATCCCGATTCACGGACGACTTACGTAAACGACGTAAAAAATTCGAATTTTGACGCGGGAACGGCGGCCATACTTGACATTACTATTCCAACTAGGGCCCAGCTCTAACTTTACGCGGCCTATCTCTTACGTAAACGGCGTAAAAGTACTGCGTCGGCCGGGCGTACGTTCGTGAATCGGCGTATCTACTCATTTACATATTCTACGCCGACTGGAAGCGCCACCTAGCGGCCATCCGTAATATTGCAATCTAAGATAGGACGGCGCAAGCCGTCGTATCTTAGATATGTTTAAGCATATCTCTGTTTGAGCATACGCTTAACCACTTGCCGACCACGCTATAGCAAAAATACTGCTACAGCGCGGTCGAGTTACTGTGACAGGACGTCCCTGGGACGTCCTCGTGCACTTCCGCGTTTGCGCGTCCCCTGGGGCGCGCTCGCGTAAGTGTCCGTGCTCGCCGGGTCTAGAAGACCCGGCGCATCACGGATCACGGTAAATTGCCGCTGATCGCGGCCGTTTACCACGTGATCGCTCCGTCAAATGACGGAGCGATCACTTGTAAACAAACCGGCGTCATTTGATGACGCCGGTTCCTCCCTCTCCTCTCTGTACCGTTCGGTACAGTGTGAGAGGAGAGGGGAGGAGGGGAGGGGGGGGAGCGGGTGTCAGCAGCAGCGCTGTGGCTGGATCTGTGACTATTGCAGTCACAGATCCAGCCAGCCATCCATCCATCCATCCCAGCTCAGCTATCCCTGTGCAATACTCTGCAATGCCCCTATAATCTGCAATACCCCTATAATCTGCAATACCCTGCGCAATACTCTGCAATACCCCTATAATCTGCAATACTCTGCAATACCCCAATAATCTGCAATACTCTGCAATACCCCTATAATCTGCAATACCCTGCGCAATACTCTGCAATACCCCTATAATCTGCAATACCCTGCGCAATACCCCAATATTCTGCAATACCCTGCGCAATACTCTGCAATACCCCTATAATCTGCAATACCCTGCGCAATACTCTGCAATACCCCAATGCTCTGCAATACCCTGCGCAATACTCTGCAATACCCCAATACTCTGCAATACCCTGCGCAATACCCCAATACTCTGCAATACCCTGCGCAATACTCTGCAATACCCCAATACTCTGCGCGATACTCTGCAATACCCCAATACTCTGCAATACCCCAATACTCTGCAATACCCTGCGCAATACTCTGCAATACCCCAATACTCTGCGCGATACTCTGCAATACCCCAATACCCTGCGCAATACTCTGCATTACCCCAATACTCTGCAATACCCTGCGCGATACTCTGCAATACCCCAATACTCTGCAATACCCTGCGCGATAATCTGCAATACCCCAATATTCTGCAATACCCTGCGCGATACTCTGCAATACCCCAATTCCCTGTGCGATACACTGCAATACCCCAATACCCTGCTCGATACTCTGCAGTCTTCCCAGCCTAGATGTGAGATGTGGGGTCTTATTGACCCCATATCTCACTGTAAAGAGGACCTGTCATGCTATATTCCTATTACAAGGGATGTTTACATTCCTTATAATAGGAATAAAAGTGATAAAAAAAAATTATTTTTGGGGAAAAAAGTGTCAAAATCAAGTAAATAAAGTAAAATGAACAATAATTTTTTTTTTTTTTTTTTTAAAGCGCCCCTGTCCCCGTGTGCTCGCATGCAGAAGCGAACGCATACGTAAGTCCCGCCCACATATATGAAAACGGTGTTCAAGCTACACATGTGAGGTATCTCTGCGAACGTTAGAGCGAGAGCAATCATTTTGGCCCTAGACCTTCTCTGTAACTAAAAACATGTAACCAATAAAAGTAATTAAAGCGTCGCCTATGGGGATTTTTAAGTAGCAAAGTTTGGCGCCATTCCATGAGTGTGCGCAATTTTGAAGTGTGACATGTTAGGTATCTATTTACTCGGCGTAACTTCATCTTTCACATTATGAAAAAAAATTGGGCTAACTTTACTGTTTTTTTTTTTTTAAGCACAAAACAGTTTTTTTTTAAAAAACACGCGTTCAAAAAATTTCTGCGAAAATACCATGCGAGATAAAAAGTTGTAACGGCCGCCATTGTATTCTCTAGGGTCTTTGCTAAAGAAGCATATATAATGTTTTGGGGTTCTATGTAATTTTCTAGCAAATAAATGATGATTTTTACATGTAGGAGAGAAATGTCAGAATTGGTTTGGGTGCTCCAGAACGCCTGATGGTGCTCCCTGCATGTTGTGCCTCTGTATGTGGCCACACTGTGTAAAAGTCGCACACATGTGGTATCGCCATACTCGGGAGGAATAGCAGAATGTGTTTTGGGGTGTAATTTGTGGTATGCATATGCTGTGTGTGAGAAACAACCTGCTAATATGACAGAAACAATTTTTTTTTTTTTTTTACAGAATTTTCAGTCGTTTTTCTTTTATAGCGCAAAAAATAAAAAACCCAACAGTGATCAAATACCACCAAAAGAAAGCTCTATTTGTGTGAAAAAAAGGACAAAAATTTCAAATGGGTACAATGTTGTATGACTGAGTAATTGTCATTCAAATTGTGAGAGCACCGAAAGCTGAAAATTGGTCTGGTCAGGAAGGGGGTTTAAGTGCCCAGTGGTCAAGAGGTTAAACATAAGTCGGTGTAGATTCTGAGTTAGGTCGGCTTATCTACTGATAAGCCGGCCTAACTCTTACTGAATCTACCTACACATGTCTAGTCAGGACCTTCGACCAGTGAAGTGCGAGGATGCAGACGCTTTGGGTACTGGTGTAGCTGCGGAGAGGAACAGAGGATTGGATAAATAATACTTTTTAATTTTCCACTAGACATAAACAAGCCCCACTGCAAGGGATTATTTTTTTTATTTGCCCGGAGTTGGGCTTTAAAGATAAAATCTCTTTATCCTCATTAAGAAACAAGCAATTCTACCGCATGCAGTGCCGAGTCACTTTTACCCCTATGAATTATTGATGTGTCATAATATACCGCTTTTCTGCCCGTCCTGGAAAGTGGGTAGAACATACAGAGGGGAGATGTGACAGTGACACACACAAGTGACAGCGAGATTTCATTATCGCTGTGCTGACATATTTCATATATATATATTCTACATCTGGAAGTAAAAATACCTTGTTATCTTGTAGCACAGCAGAATAATGATGGAGCCCAGAGCAGGGCACTGTGACATGTCAGACAGATAATACAGCATTGCTCCCAGCACTTCCTTGCACCCCTCTCTGCTGAATTAACCCCATCCCTGCTGCCTGCCAGTGCCACCCACCCACCGCTCTTTTATTATATTTTGTAGGGTTTCTTTGTTTGTATGCGGGTCCATCCCTGGAAATGCCTCTGTACCTCCATCCCTGGAAATGTCCCTGTGCCCCTCTATCCCTGGAAATGTCCCTGTATCTCCATCCCTGGAAATGTCTCTGTACCTCCATCCCTGGAAATGTCCCTGTGCCCCTCTATCCCTGGAAATGTCCCTGTGCCCCTCTATCCCTGGAAATGTCCTTGTATCTTCATCCCTGGAAATGTCTCTGTGCCCCTTTATCCCTCGAAATGTCCCTGTGGCTCCATCCCTGGAAATGTCCCTGTGCCCCTTTATCCCTCGAAATGTCCCTGTGGCTCCATCCCTGGAAATGTCCCTGTGCCCCTTTATCCCTCGAAATGTCCCTGTGGCTCCATCCCTGGAAATGTCTCTGTGCCCCTTTATCCCTGGAAATATCCCTGTACCTCCATCCCTGGAAATGTCCCTGTATCTCCATCCCTGGAAATGTCCCTGTGCCCCTCTATCCCTGGAAATGTCTCTGTACCTCCATCCCTGGAAATGTCCCTGTATCTCCATCCCTGGAAATGTCTCTGTGCCCCTCTATCTCTGTAAATTTCCCTGTAGCTCCATCCCTGGAAATGTCTCTGTGCCCCTCTATCCCTGGAAATGTCCCTGTATCTCCGTCCCTGGAAATGTCCCTGTACCTCCATCCCTGGAAATGTCTCTTTGCCCCTCTATCCCTGGAAATGTCCCTGTAGCTCCATCCCTGGAAATGTCCATGTACCCCTCTATCCCTGGAAATGTCCATGTGCCTCCATCCCTGGAAATGTCCCTGTGCCCATCTATCCCTCGAAATGTCCCTGTGGCTCCATCCCTGGAAATGTCCCTGTGCCCCTTTATCCCTGTAAATATCCCTGTGGCTCCATCCCTGGAAATGTCTCTGTACCTCCATCCCTGCAAATGTCCCAATGTCCCTGTGCCCCTCTATCCCTGTAAATTTCCCTGTAGCTCCATCCCTGGAAATGTCCATGTGCCCCTCTATCCCTGGGAATGTCCCTGTACCTCCATCTCTGGAAATGTCCCTGTACCTCCATCCCTGGAAATGTCTCTTTGCCCCTCTATCCCTGGAAATGTCCCTGTAGCTCCATCCCTGGAAATGTCCATGTACCCCTCTATCCCTGGAAATGTCCATGTGCCTCCATCCCTGGAAATGTCCCTGTGCCCATCTATCCCTCGAAATGTCCCTGTGGCTCCATCCCTGGAAATGTCCCTGTGCCCCTTTATCCCTGGAAATATCCCTGTGGCTCCATCCCTGGAAATGTCTCTGTACCTCCATCCCTGCAAATGTCCCAATGTCCCTGTGCCCCTCTATCCCTGTAAATGTCCCTGTAGCTCCATCCCTGGAAATGTCCATGTGCCCCTCTATCCCTGGGAATGTCCCTGTACCTCCATCTCTGGAAATGTCCCTGTACCTCCATCCCTGGAAATGTCCCTGTACCTCCATCCCTAGAAAAATGTCCCTGTACCTCCATCCCTAGAAATGTCTCTGTGCCTCCATCCCTGAAAATGTCCCTGTGCCCCTCTATCCCTCGAAATGTCCCTGTGGCTCCATCCCTAGAAATGTCTCTGTGCCCCTCCATCCCTGGAAATGTCCCCGTGCCTCCATCCCCGGAAATGCCTCTGTACCTCCATCCCTGGAAATGTCCCTGTGCTCTTCTCTCTCCTTGTAAATGTCCCTGTAGCTCCATCCCTGGAAATGTCTATGTGCCCCTCTATCCCTGGAAATGTCCCTGTGCCCCTCCATCCCTGGAAATGTCCCTGTACCTCCATCCCTAGAAATGTCTCTGTGCCTCCATCCCTGGAAATGTCCCTGTACCTCCATCCCTGGAAATGTCCCTGTACCTCCATCCCTGGAAATGTTTCTGTGCCCCTCCATCCCTGGAAATGTCCCCGTGCCTCCATCCCCGGAAATGCCTCTGTACCTCCATCCCTGGAAATGACCCTGTGCCGCTCTATCCCTGGGAATATCCCTGTGGCTCCATCCCTGGAAATGTCCCCATGCCTCCATCCCTGGAAAAGTCTCTGTGCCCCTCCATCCCTGGAAATGTCCCTGTGCCTCCAGGAGATACAAGGACATATTCAGGGATGGAGATACAGGGACATTTCCAGGGATAGAGGGACATTTCCAGGGATGGAGCCACTGGGACATTTTCAGGGACACTGCTATGCTGAGCAGAGGTTGAGAGAAATGTACAGAATCACATATTGGGATGGAGGAGAGTGGGCTCTCCAGGTCCACTGTGTTACTAGCCTAGGCACAGGGAGAACAGGGACATTCCCAGGGACACGGTTATAATAGACATGTTTGTTTCAACTTGGAAAAAAAATCGGTTATTTGGAAATTTGGATGTATCTAATTTTCCAAATTACAATAGTAACACATTTGAAGGAATCCAAAAGAACTAAATTAAAATTTCAGACAAAATTCGAATTTGAATAGTTTTCTAATTTAATTCAAATAATTTTCTAATCAAATTTCAGATGGGAACAAAATAGAATAAAAAATAAAGAAATAGAATAGAAAAGTATATAATAAAATAAAGTAATAGAATATAATTGAGTGAAACAGAACAGAATACAAAACAAAAGAATGGAATGGAAAATAGAATAGAAAATAAAGGGATAGAATAAAAAAATTATAAATAGAATAGAAAATAAATGAACAGAAAAAGATAGAATAGAAAAAAAAGGGATAGAATAAAAAATGTATAAATAGAATAGAAAATAAATGAAAAGAAAAAGATAGAATATTAAATAAAGGGATAGAATAAAAAAATGTATATATAGAATAGGAAATAAATGAACAGAATAAGATAGAATAGGAAATAAGGGCCAGATTCACATAGAACTACGTTACGCTGTGGCGGGGTAACGTATCCCATTTACGTTACACCGCCGCAAGTTTACAGCGTAAGTGCCTGATTCACAAAGCACTTACCTGTAAACTTGCGGCGGCGTAGCGTAAATCCGCTCGGCGCAAGCCCGCCTAATTCAAATGGGGCGGGCACCATTTAAATTAGGCGCGTTCCCGTGCCGAACGTACTGTGCATGCTCCGTCCGTAAAATTACCCGACGTGCATTGCGCTAAATGACGTCGCAAGGACGTCATTGGTTTCGACATTAACGTAAATGGCGTCCAGCGCCATTCACGGACGACTTACGCAAATGACGTGAAATTTAAAATTTCGACGCGGGAACGACGGCCATACTTAACATGGGTTACACCACCTAGAGGGCACCCTTAGGCCCCGTACACACGATAGAATCTATCCGCAGATAAATCCCAGCAAATGGGTTTCTGCGGATAGATCCTATGGTGTGTACACGCCAGCGGATCTGTTTCCGCGGAGAAATCTCCTCTGGGATGGATTCCAGCAGATCGAATATTTGTTGTGCTGCACAACATATCCATCTGCTGGAATCCATTCCAACGGATGGATCCGCTCGTCTGTACAGACTTACCGGATCCATTCGTCCAAAGGGATTCCCCGCACGCGTCGTAATGATTTGACGCATGCGTGGAATTCCTTATATGACAGCGTCGCGCCCGTCGCCGCGTCATAATCGCGGCGACAGCGCGACACGTCATCGGCAGAGGATTTCCGCGCGGATTTCAATGGGATGGTGTGTACACTCCATCCCATCGAAATCAGCGGATTTCTTTGAGAGGATTTATCCGTGGAAACGGTCCGCTGGACCGTATCTGCGGATAAATCCTCTCGTGTGTATGGGGCCTTAGTTTTACGTGACGCATCTCTACGGAAACAACGTAAATTTAGATCGACGGGCAAAGCGGACGTTCGTGAATCGGCGCAACTAGTCATTTGCATATTCTACGCCGACCGCAATGGAATCGCCACCTATCGGCCGGCCTAGAATTGCAGCCTAGGATCCGACGGTGTAAGTCAATTACACCTGTCGGATCTAAGGGCTATCTATGCGTAACTGATTCTATATATCAGCCGCATAGATACGACAAACGTATTAGGAGATACGCCGTCGTATGTCTTTTGTGAATCTGGCCCTAAAGGAATAGGATAGAATAAAAAGGGAATAGAAAGAATACATAGAAATCTGAATAGAACAAAAAGAAAAGATTAAAATAGAACAACCAACAGAATAAAATGTAATAGAAGGAATATAATCATTTTCCAATAGAATTAGAATTGATTTGAATTTTCAGAATTCGGTCGAATTGAGTTTGAATAAATGTAATGAATTCCAAAAACGAGTTAAATAAATGTAAGTAATTTATGTAAATAAGGAAACAAAACAAATGTTTCGTTCTGCGCATGTGTGTTATAATAATGAGATATGGTTGGGGACAGTTTGGGATGGGGGGGGGCTGAGATCTTCAGGTCCAGTGTACTTCTGATCCAGAACTCCAGGGACATTTCCAGGGACATTGCTGTGTTATGCTGTAGTTGGCACAGTTCGGGATGGGGGAGGGACTGATATCCGGGTGTACTGGAGACACATGAACCATTTGTAAGGACACAGACATGGCCCGGTGCCCGCAGGTACAACACGTGTACTGTACAGAGAGGGGTGTGAACAACATGAACCGCCCCCGCCGCCACTAAGTGAGCTGTCAAACTGGAAGAGGGCGGTGCTAGAGGGACAGACCCGCCCCCTCCGCTCTCCTCCCAACCCCCTCCCCGGCAGCTGCGGCAGTCAGTCCGGGCGCCGGCTAGTGACGTCAGTGCCTAGCGCCGAATGTTTACGTGGAGATGGGAGAGAGCTGTGGCCGCTAACCGTGCAGTGTTCTTGTGTGTGCAGGAGGCATGGACGAGGAGGACCAGGAGAGGAGGAGGAAGCTGGAGGCCGGCAAAGCCAAGGTGAGGGCTGCATCCCTGTGTGTGTGACTGAGGGTGTCACCTGTCACAATGGGTGTCACTGACTGCATGGGGTGTGAGGTGTGCACTGGCACCTGTGTGTGTGATCCATGCATGTCACCTGTGTGTATAATATATCCCTGTCATCTGTATTGTATAATGTTATGTACCTGTCCCTGTGTGTGTATATATTATATACATGTCATCTGTCACCTGTGTGTATAATATATCCCTGTCATCTGTATTGTATAATGTTACATACATGTCACCTGTGTGTGTGTATAATATTATATACATGTCACCTGTGTGTATAATAATATATACATGTCATCTGTCACCTGTGTGTATAATAATATATACATGTCATCTGTCACCTGTGTGTGTATAATAATATATACATGTCATCTGTCACCTGTGTGTATAATAATATATACATGTCATCTGTCACCTGTGTGTATAATAATAATAATAATAATAATAATATACATGTCATCTATATTGTATAATATTAGATACATGTCACATGTATTATATACCATTATATCCATGTCATCTGTATAATAATAATAATATTAATAATAGTATGTCCCTGTCATCTGTATTATATAATGTTATATAACTGTCACCTCTGACCTGTGTATAACATTATATACATGTCACTTGTGTGTATGATATTATATTCCTGTCATCTGTCACATAGAATAACAAATAAAGAATTAGAACACAAAATAAAAGAATAGAGTAAAACGGAACAAAATAGAATAGAATGCAAAAGAATAGAATAGAAAAATTCTAACAATATAACCATCTTCTGAAATTCTAATAGAATAAAAAAGAAAAGAAGGTCCAATTGAGTTCAAATAAATGTAACAAATTCCAAAAACAAATTAAATTTAACAATCCCAACTATCCCTGTCATCTGTATTATATAATATTGGATACCTGTCACCTGTGTGTATAATATTATATACATGTCACATGTATTATATCTCTGTCATCTGTGATTATATAATATTTTGTTTATGTGTCATCTGTTGCATGTGTGTATAATATTATATACATGTCACCTGTATTATATAATATTATATATGTGTCATCTGTTGCATGTGTGTATAATATTATATACATGTCACCTGTATTATATAATATTATATATGTGTCATCTGTGTGTGTGTATATTATATCCCTGTCATCTGTATTATATAATAGCATATCCCTGTCACCTGTGTGTATGATATTATATTTCTGTCATCTGTCACATAAAATAAAAAATTGATAGAATAAAAAAATAAAAGAATTGAATAAAAAAGAGCAAAACGGAACAAAAAAGAATATAATATAAAATAAAAGAACATAATATGATAAAATACAATAAAAAAGGAATGGAATAGAAAAAATCGAAACAATTTAACCATCTTCCGAAATTCTAATAGAATACAAAAGAAAAGAAAGGATTAGAACAGAAAAAAAAACAATAGAATTGATTAGAATTTTCCAAATTTGGTCGAATTGTGTTCAAATAAATGTAACAAATTCCAAAAACGAATTTATGTTAAAGCGGATGTGCCATGGGGAAAAAATATTAAAAGCCAGCAGCTACAAATACTGCAGATGCTGACTTTTAATATTAGGACACTTACCTGTCCTGGAGTCCAGCGCCGATCGCAGCAGAGGACGAGCGATCGCTCGTCTCTCTGCTGCTCCCCCCGCCATCCACGCTGAGGGAACCAGGAAGTGAAGCGCTGCGGCTTCACTGCCCGGTTCCCTACGGTGCATGCGCGAGCCGCGCCCGCCGATTGGCTCCCGCTGTATGCTGGGAGCCGAGTGTTCCCAGCACACAACGGAGGGGCGACGGAATGTGACGGAATGCCCGTCTTTTGCCCGTGAATGCCGGGCCGGAAGTGGGTGCAAATACCTGTCTTTAGACAGGTATCTGCACCCCCCTCCCCCCTGAAAGGTGTCAAATGTGACACCGGAGGGGGGGAGGGTTCCGATCAGCGGGACTCCACTTTAGGGTGGAGAACCGCTTTAATAAATAAACAAAAAAACTATCCCTGTCATCTGTATTATATAATATTAGATACCTGTAACCTGTGTGTATAATATTATATACATGTCACCAGAGGCGTATCTGGTGAAAATGGCGCCTATGGCAAGCACTGAAACTGCGCCCCTGTCAAAACATTTGAAACCTTTCAGATAACCAGGGACAGGGAGGGACGCAGTGCGACGAGGACAGAGAGGGACACTGGGGACCACTGGCGGCTGGTGCTGAATTTTTTTTTTTGGGGAGGGGGCGCAAACAAACTGAAGAAAAAAAATCAATTGCTGCCACTGTGCCCATCAAAAGCAGCCACTGTGCCATCAATGGGCAGTCATAGGCCGTCATGGGGGCACCTGTCACTCCCCTTCCCAGGCCAAGTAGCAATATTAGCAATTGCTGTGCCGGCGGCGCGCTTCAGCAGGCCGGCCGCGATGCTGGGAGCTACATTAGTGTGGGAGGTGGCCGCAGGAGGACGGGTGGGGGTTTTTCCGTGCAGGGGGTAGCCTTTTGCCGCCCCCCTCCCCATGGCGCCCATGGCACTTGCCATGGCTGCCATACCCTAGATACGCCACTGCATGTCACATGTATTATATAATAGTATATCCCTGTCGTCTGTCACCTGTCACTCGTGTGTAGGATTATATTCCTGTCATCTGTCGCATGTGTTTGTGTATTATTATATGGATGTGGTGTGTGTGTGTGTGTGTGTGTGTGTGTGTATATATGTGTAATATATATATATATATTACACACACAATCAAATGCATGTTATCTATGTGTATAATATTAGATACTAGAGCTGCACGATTCTGGGAAAAATGAGAATCGCAATTTTTTTTGCTTAGAATAAAAATCACGATTCTAGTGGCGTAACATCATCTTTCACATTATACCCAAAAATTGGGCAAACTTTATTATTATTATTATTTTTTTATTAAAGCGGAGTTCCGGCCACAATTTCACTTTTTAAATATAAATACCCCTGTAATACACAAGCTTAATGTATTCTAGTAAAGTTAGTCTGTAAACTAAGGTCCGTTTTGTTAGGTTGTTACAGCATTTAGACACTTTATAAAATAGAAATTGACTGGGGCCATCTTAAGTGTGGGCATCATGAAGCCAGACTGTATGACTTCCTGGATTTCAGCCTTGCAGATCTCGCACATGCTCAGTGCTGCACAAGTAGTGTCAGATCAGGTTTCAGCACCTGTGCTGTCCAAGTCACATGATTCTTTGAGACTGGGGAGTGCACAGACTCCTGGAAAGTTACACCCACTACATTCCCAGGAGTCTGTGCGGTGTAGGTTAGGAAGCATTAAGCACCTAGGTGCAGGAAGTGGGAAGATTAACTATTCTGCCTAGCAACAACACTTTGAAGGCATCTAAAAAAAAAAAAAAATCGTAAAGGACTAATGACATTTTTTTAAAACTACTGATGTAATGTTATATTTATGGGTGGAACTCCACTTTAATTAAAGTGTATTTTTATTCCCCCAAAAAATTGCATTTGAAAGACCACTGCACAAATACAGTGTGACATAAAATATTGCAACGACCGCCATTTTAGTCTCTAGTGGCTCTGCTGAAAAAAATATATATAATATTTGGGGGTTCCAAGTATTGTTCTAGCAAAAAAAATAATGATTTTATTTTGAAACCAACAAATGTCAGAAAAAGGTTTAGTCTTTTAAGTGGGTAAACTTCCCTCATTTACAGACCAACGTTCATTCCTTTTAATCTATAGAACAAAAGTTAACAATGTTTATAGTTGGGTCAGCAGCTGAGAAATGTTGTGAAACTTGGCAGACTGCCTGTGGTGTTGTTGTGTTTTTTTTTTTTTGACAGCTGTCAGCTTGAGCAGGGAACTCTGCATAGAATCCGGAAATTGCTTTGTAAAGATCGCCAGGAGAGGGGGGGTTTCGGGGAGAGAATTGCGATCCTCATTCTTAACAATCGTGCAGCTCTATTAGGTCCCTTTCATCTGTCCCTTACAGTGCCTTGAAAAAGTATTTATACCCCTTGAAATCTTTCACATTTTCTCATGTTGCAACCAAAAACGTAAATGTATTTTATTGGGATTTTATGTGATAGACCAACACAAAGTGGCACAAAATTGTGAAGTGGAAGGAAAAATTATAAATGGTTTTACATTTTATTTTTTTATTTTTTTTAAATATGTGAAAAGTGTGGCATTCATTTGTATTCAGCTCTCATTTACTCTGATACCCCTAACTAAAATCTAGTGGAACCAATTGCCTTCAGAAAACACTGAATTAGAAAATAGCTGGAGTGTTGTGAGTACATCGGTTTCTCCAGAGAGAGAGAGAGAGAGAGAATCAGTAGACATGGAGGTTCCGGTATCTGTAGTGTGTTTGTTTTGAAGAACAGACAATGAAGAAACTTTACTTCACGGACTGTCATTTTATATCCGTATACATTGGAATCTGGTTGCCATCCTTGGTAGAATATACAACAGGGAGGATTCCTACATCTACTCCTCCTGTGTCCCGCCGGGTGAATGGAAAAAAATAGAACATCTGCATGTATACCCAGCTTTAGTCTGTATCTGTGTTTACGTGTATCATTGTGTTGATTGCACTGTGTGTGTCATTTCATGTACTTTGTGATAGAACTTCTGGAAAAACTGATTGTTGGGAGACCCTTAGAGCCCATTCACACTGGGGCGGCACGACTTGGCGACTCGTCAAGGCGACCTGAAGATGACTTAGGAGGCGACTTGCAAAATGACTTCTGTATAGAAGTCAATGCGAGTCGCCCCCAAAGTCGTACAAGAAACTTTTTCTTATTTGTAGCGACTTTTAGAACGGTTCTATTGAACAGAGCGGGACGCCACTTGTCAGGCGGCTGTCGCCCCTGTGTGAATGGGCTCCTAAACTGGTGTGTTAAGAAGTAAACGATTACAACTTCCAAGGTTCCTTAGTTAGTCCGAGGTTTGGTTAAAGCGGTGGTTTACCCTATTAACACTACATCCAGCCCAGTTCTGCAAATAAAATTACACTGACCTTTTTCTTTTTGTCGCCGTAGATAGCGTTTATCGTTGGAATTCACCGCGGCTTCCGGGTAGGGAATCCCGCGGGAGTGGGCGTTCCTATTGACATGCCAATTGATTGACATGCTAAACGACGGCGCATACAGCGCGTCACGACTTCCCGAGAGAAGCTCGGGTCGGCTCGGCTCTATTCGGCACCTGTGCACCGACGTTCGGGTTCTGTCAGCAACCTGTGACGCGCAGTATGCGCCGTTCGGAAGCCTGTCAATCACAGGCAGTGCTTGGGAACGCCCAGTCCCGCGGGATTGCCGGGGGGTGAAAATCGTGATAACGCGGTATGTGCTGAGAAAAAAAAAAAAAACACTGGCATTCTGTCGGTAGGATGGCTCGACTCCATGTGATGTCAGAATTTTTTTTTGAGGGTGAACCTCCACTTTAAATTAGGGGGTTCTGCATGCTTGTTCTGGGTCAGTCTTTAAGACACCAGACACAGCCAGGCAGCTAGTATTTCCATAAGAGGTCGTCAGTGACACATTCCATGTTATTTAAGCTCACTATTATTTGATACTAAGAACTGTCTGATTGTTGGCATGCCTGGTAGTGTGCGGCTGTGTTACCATGCCTTTTCTTGGTGTACATGTTATAGTACGGTTGTTCCGATAGCGATACTAGTATCGGGATCGATGCAGAGCATTTGTGCGAGTACTCGCACAAATGCTCCCGATGCCTTACCTGATACTTGGTCGGCAGCGAGCGGAGAGGGCGGGCGGAGTGGGTGGAGCAGTCGACGTCAGCTTGGACACCCATCTTGGCACACCCTGCACTTGGCCACAGTAAGCCAGCAGCTGACATCTTGTTACACCCAGCCCCAACTATACTGTACTGGTGCAGGGTGTACCAAGATGGGCGCTGCAGCATAGCATTTCCTCATTTCATTTATTGCTGCATTTCAGTGCCTGCCCATAAGTGCCAGCCACCTGTCAGTGCCCATAAGTGCCCCTATCAGTGCCGCCCATCGGTCACACCTACCAGTGCCCATCAGTCAGTGCCATCTATCAGTCCCCATCAGTCCAACTGTCACATGGCATAAAAGTATCGGTATCGGCGAGTACATGAGAAAAAGTATCGGTACTTGTCCTCGGTCCTAAAAAAGTGGTATCGGGACAAGCCTAATGTTATAGGTTTACTTCATGTATCTAAAGCAGAACATTTTTCGGGTTTTGGACAGAGTAGAGGAGGATAGTTATATTACTGTCTTTCTATTTGCTAGGAAGATTCACTCTCACTATTTGTCCTGGTGACTCATTTTACTAGGACAGGAAGTGATGGAAAATCCAATATATTACAGGAAATCTTCCATTGGGGCCACTTATTCTGATGACAGTTGTCTAAGGCAAGCCATAGATCATGCAATTCTCTTTCCTGCAACCATGTGTCACAACGGTCAGGGTTGATTAGAGAATCCCTCCTGTGGCGCTTTGGTGTTCTCCCTGCGGGGGGCACAGGGAGCCGTCTCTGGCGGCAGAACACAATGATTACTACTAGTGGCCATAGCCGCAGGCAGTAATCACATGCTAAAAATCCAACATGCTGATTGTACCCAGAAGGACCTACCGGATTGACTTGGCTACAATCAACATTTCCATAGTTGAATCGAATCTTGGCCAGTCCCTGCTAAACCAGTCGAGATTCGATCCATTGCCAGCTTAAAGGGGTTGTAAACCCTTGCAGTTTTTCACCTCAATGCATTCTATGCGTTGAGGTGAAAAACCTCTTGTAGTGCACCAGCCCCCCTTTTACTCAACTTAGCCTGAGGGATTAGCCGGGGACGGGCACACCCGCTCCAGCAGGTGTCTTGGGTCCTGATTGGATAGATTGATAGCAGCACAGCCATTGGCTCTTGCTGATGTCAATCAAATCTAATTATGTTGGGGGTGGGGGGGTGGAGACAAGTCCTGCTGTCTGTGTCAATGGACGCAGCAGCAGGACATGGAAGAGTGCACCGCCACGAGTGCCCCCAGGGAGAGCGCTTCTCCGATGGGGCACTCGAGAAGAGGAGGAGCCAGGAGCGCTTCTGAGGGACCCCAGAGTAGGAGAATCTGGGCCACTCTGTCTAAAACCAACTGCACAGAGGAGGTAAGTATGACATGTTTGTTGTTAAAAAATAATAAAGGAATCTTTAGTCATCCTTTAAGCCAGGGGTTGACAAATTTGCTTGGAATCTAGGAGCCAGCTAAAAAAGTTAGGAGCCAGAAAACGCACCCCGTCCCGACGAGCTTGCGCGCAGAATCGAACACATACGTGAGCAGCGCCCGCATATTAAACGGTGTTCAAACCACACATGTGAGGTATCACACGAGCGGACGCAATTTTGAAGCGTGACATGTTGGGTATGAATTTACTCGGTGTAATATTATCTTTCATAATATAAAAAAAAAATGGGGATAACTTTGTTGTCTTATTTTTTTAATTAAAAAAAGTGTAATTTTTTCCCAAAAAAGTGCGCTTGTAAGACCGCTGCACAAATACGGCGTGACAGAAAGTATTGCAACGATCGCCATTTTATTCTCTAGGGTGTTAGGATAAAAAATATATATAATGTTTGGGGGTTCTATTTAGAGGGAAGAAGATGGCAGTGAAAATAGTGAAAAATTACATTAGAATTGCTGTTTTACTTGTAATGCTTAACTTGTAATACCAACGGCCACCACCAGATGGCGCCAGCTCACATCTGGTGGTAATAACGTGTAATACCAACGGCTCACCACCAGATGGTGCCAGCTCACAAAAAAAAAAAGTTTTTTTTTTATTTTTTTTGCCCCCCTTCCAAGCCAAGTCGCCAGGACCCTATTTCTAGTCGCCATGGCGACCAGGCGCCTGGGATTTGTCGAGCCCTGCTTTAAGCGTCACGATGCACATTACAATCTGTACAATCCCTATTTTTATTTACCAAAACAATGTAATATAAGGGCTTAGATAAGCAATCCATTCAGTTTGTAATAAATGCACAGATCCTTACATTACTTGGTTGTTGGTAGATCTAAAGGATGCTGTACAATCAGGATGTTGTGTGTGTGTGTGTGTGTGTGTGTGTGTGTGTGTGTGTGTGTGTGTGTGTGTGTGTGTGTGTGTGTGTGTGTGTGTGTGTGTGTGTGTGTGTGTGTGTGTGTGTGTGTGTGTGTGTGTGACCTTAAAGCCGTATTAAACTTTGCAAAAAAAATATTCAATGGAATGTCTCATGTCGCGCGACTTGGGGCGACACAAGTCTGATCCCAGGTCGCTGTAGTGCGAACCGGCACTGATGGTTAGCACCTTGAGGGCAGGGACTGATATGGATGTACAAAGTATATGTAAAGTGCTGCGTAAATTGACGGGGCTATATAAATAAAATAAATAATGGTTGGCATTGTATCTTCATTCCTCCAGATAAGTGTCTGTTTTGGCTGTACAATCCTCACATTGATTGTTGGTACAACTGTCACCCTGCGGGGACACGTGGAATTAATGTGAGAAGAACAGACATTTGTGCCATGTGCTACAGTTGGCCGGGCAGATGTCTGTACGGAGCCGTGACTTTTTATTGAATGATTTTATTAGAATTTCCTTTGTTTAGTGTTCCTAATGATGTTTGCCTACTGTATCTCAAACTTGAAAGACAATTTATTTATTTTTTAATACTTTGTCGTCTGTTATTTTAAAATGAAAGGAAATCTATGGTCACAGCATTAACTTTTTTTTATTTTTTGTGGGGCTGTTAGGCTCCATTCACATTGTAACGCCGCATATTTTTCCGCGATTAGTTGACTTTTTTTTTTTCACAAAGAATTTACATTGATGTCTATGGCCGAACGCCAATGCCGCCTGAAAAAAAGGGTCCGGGACTTGTTTTCAGGCGGCAGGCGTACGGCGTTTATGAGATGTGAACCATCTCATAGACATCAATGGAAATTCTCCCCTCCAGCGGCACGAGCATCGCGCTTCAGGCGTTTTGTCGCCTAGGTGTGAATGCAGCCTTACTGATTACAATTTTCGTGTTCATCTAATCGTTTTTTTTTTTTTTTATCGATTAATCGACTAATTTCAATTAATTATAACGCACATAAAGATCCAACTACTTTTAGCTGATCTCCTTGCAGGCTGATTCCCAGTGCAGCTACCAACCACTGGAAAAATGGATAGCAGGATACAAAAAACACACAAAGGCAGCGCTAGATGGGAATAGCATTAAAACTTTTATAGTCTACAAGTAGGTAACCAAATAAATATTGCACTGGAGATAAAATCGATGTAGCTACATAAACTGTAAAAATGGTGCGAGTAATACCAAACGGTAGCAAAAGCAGTCATAAAAACATGTAGCCAAGTATGATACTGGTATAAAAACGTGTACAACGATACCACTGCTGAATCCAGATGAGGAGAGGTTAACATCAGTCCGTCAGCATGTAGATGTCCCGTGAAGGGAACTATCACAACTCCCAGTGGATGGCTGTAGAATCCCAGGTTGATAGAGGGAAGTGTAACAGCCCTTGCGTGTGGCAGATAGTAAGGTCCCGCCGGCATTCAGATATGAAGGCACAGCAAAGAAGACCTTCAGATGGACACGGCAAGCCCCAACGGTGTCCGTGACGTCACCGGATCTCCGACGGAACTCCCTGAAGACCCGGAAGCCGGCGGAGAGGTGAGTACCGATTTAAAAAAAAAAGTGTAGCTGCTGACTCTTAATAAACAGACACTTACCTGCTCCACGGTCCAGCGACGCGGCCGCCCCGAGCTCCGCTTCTCTCTCTGCCCCCCCCCCCTTTCTGCCGGAGCCTCCATTTAGTGTGGGCACCCGGCTGTGACAGCTTTCGGCTTCACGGCCGGGCACTCACTGCGCATGCGCGAGTCACACTGTGCACTATGAGTGGACAGGCGATGTCCTGGGACCTTTCACGTGTCCCAGGAGATCCCCCTAAAGGGAGGGGCCGCCTAAGGCGAGAACTTTTGGGTGGAACTCCGCTTTTAGGGCTCTTTCACACGGGCGGACCGTATGTCCGCTTTTTCATCCATCCCTGTGCAGATGAAAAATGGACATACATTGGTCCCTATGGGATTGCAGTCATCCGCTGACACCCGATCTCATCCGGTTCCACAATCCTCCGATTCTGCAGACGGAGGAAAACCCTATTTTTCCATCCGTCATCGGATCGGATGAACACGGACAGACGGTCCGTGTTCATCCGATCCCCCCCCCCATAGAGGAGAGCGGAGAAAAGACAGAGCAGTCCCTGCACAGTGTGCGGATACCGCCCTGTCATCCGCCGGCTCAGTGGGGATCAACGGAGCGATCGCCGCTGAGCAAGCGGAGGTTCACGGGTGGATCATCACTGATCCGTCCTGTGTGAAAGAGGCCTAAGATAAAAAATACTTTCTGTCTTTACAACCAGTCCCAATATTTGTACATGGGTACATTTAAAAAATATTTTGTCAGCCAATAGTGTTTGAATTTATATTTTAGCCCGGCAAAGCTCTGCAGACCCTTCTACAGAACATAGACCTTCCAAGAAACTTACAGTCCAATATACACTATATTATCAAAAGTATTGGGACACATAAAAAATCTAATTTCATAAGAAGGAGCAATCGTGTGCTGGCTTTTGATTTCTATGGATTCATGTTGGACAGGATAGCCAGAGCAGGATACACAGCCCATCATCCTTGTATTGCGGTCAAGCTTGAGTGAGTTCTTATATTTCAATATTGGGAATTATAAAGACGTGGATGAGTGAGTTTGGAGTGGAGGAACTTGACTGGCCTGCACAAAGTCCTGACCTCAACCCAATGAATTAGAGCGGAGACTGCGAGCCAGGCCTTCTCGTCCAACATCGGTGCTTGACCTCACAAATATACTTCTGGAAACCTACCCATAGACACTAGAGGTTGACCGATATATCGGCCGATATTTGGCCTTTTTAAAGAAATCGGCATCGGCCGATTATTATCTAAAAAAAAAAAAGGGCGATTGTTGGAGATCTGAGGCAGGGGTGTGCTGGGTGTAAATCCCCCCCGGCTGCCCACCGTCCATTTTTAACGGCCGCTGCCTGACTTCACCCCCCCCCCCCCCCGTGGAGTAAGTCGGCAGCGGCGGCCACCGATTGGCTGTTCCCGGCCACGCTGCATTCTGGGGATTGTAGTCTGGAGGCGGAGGCAGGCCGTGCAGCACATCAGGGGACGAATGGGGCGGTCTTTTGCCATGTGAGGGGACAGAATGGAGCCGGGAGCACTCCACTGGTGGGCACTGAAGAGGTGGCAGTAATCGACAGCTCAGCACTGGTGAGCTTGGCACTAGTGGGCACTGAATGACAGCTTGACACTGGTGGGCACTAAATGACAGCTTGGCACTGGTGGGCACTGCTGAGGTGGCAGTGATGAGCTTGGCACTGATGGGCTTGGCACTGGTGGGCACTGATGGGCTTGGCACTGGTGGGCACTGATGAGGTGGCAGTGATGGGCAGCTTGGCACTGAGCTGGGCAATGGTGAGGTGGCAGTGAATGACAGCTTGGCACTGGTGAGCTGGGCACTGGTGGGCTGCACTGGTTAACTTGGCACTGGTGGGCTGCACTGATGGACACCAATGAGGTGGCACTGGTGGGCACCAATGAGGTGGCACTGACAGGCTCAACTGGTAGGCACTATTGACTGCACGTGTGGGTACTGATGAGGTTGCACTGACTGGCATGAATGGACACTGATAGGCTGCACTGGTGGGAACTAATGAGGTGGCACTGATGGACACTGAATCTGATGAGGTTGCATTGACAGTATGCTTTGGTGGGGACTAATGGATACTGATGGGCTGCACTATTGGGCACTGACAGGCTGCACTGATGAACACTGACAGGCTGAACTCGTGGGCACTAATGAGGTGGCAATGATGGAATACTGATAGGCTGCACCCCGCCTCTCCCCCCTAGATTTTCGGAGATGAAAAAAAAAAAATTGTCCGCAAAAACCGGCCATCGGCCGCCCCGATTTCTAAATATCGGCATTGGCCAGAGAAAAACCCATATCGGTGGACCTCTAATAGACACACTGCTAAACCTTGTGGACGGCCTTCCCAGAAGAGTTGAAGCTGTTATAGTTGCAAAGGGTGAGCCAACTCAATATTGAACCCTACGGACTAAGACTGGGATGCCTTAAATGTGTGTAAAGGCAGGCGTCCCAATACTTTTGACAATATAGTCAGTCCTGCACATAGTGTAGAGCGTTTAGCTGGAGGCCCACAGGCTTTGTGTAGATGGTGTACCTGCTGGGAAATAAAACCAAGATCCGAACACTGCAGGGCAAATAGTCTGCCCACCCTGCTGCCATGGTATGGCGTCTTCCCCTGTTTTTCTGCAGTCGGTTGCACCAACATATGCAGCATATGGAGGACATGTGTCAGTAAAAGGGCTTTCATTTCGGGGGAGCAGATGTCTGTGCCGCCTGTCGCTGTGACAGCTGCACTGTGTGTGTGTTTTGCTCTGTGTGACATTTTAGAAGCACCAAAAGTTCATCAGGCCGCTGTTAGTGACCACAAAGTGGGCTTCTGTGTGTGCGGAACAAGAGCCGGGGATAGTGACGGCTTGTTGCTATTTCAGCTCCAGTGTTTGGACGGGTTTCCGTTTTTACTGTGTTCCCTAATTTCATTTGCATGTGGATTAAAGGGTCACTCCGCAGATGTTGGTTGGTGGGCAGAATTGTCTTCCAGCTATGCATGTTTCTCTGGAGGACTTGGATGGAACCCTTTGCAGCAAAGCAGCCTTCGTTTTGTGGAGTCATTTCAATTAGAGTTATCCCGATACCACTTTTTTAGGACTGAGTACAAGTACCGATACCTTTTTTCAAGTACTCGCCGATACCGAATACCGATACTTTTTTTTAAATGTGTCCCCAAATGCAGCCATGTCTCCCCACAAATGCAGCCATGTCCCCCCACAGATGCAGCCATGTCCCCCCACAGATGCAGCCATGTCCCCCCACAGATGCAGCCATGTCCCCCCACAGATGCAGCCATGTCCCCCCACAGATGCAGCCATGTCCCCCCACAGATGCAGCCATGTCCCCCCACAGATGCAGCCATGTCCCCCCACAGATGCAGCCATGTCCCCCCACAGATGCAGCCATGTCCCCCCACAGATGCAGCCATGTCCCCCCACAGATGCAGCCATGTCCCCCCACAGATGCAGCCATGTCCCCCCACAGATGCAGCCATGTCCCCCCACAGATGCAGCCATGTCCCCCCACAGATGCAGCCATGTCCCCCCACAGATGCAGCCATGTCCCCCCACAGATGCAGCCATGTCCCCCCCCCACAGATGCAGCCATGTCCCCCCCACAGATGCAGCCATGTCCCTCCCCCCCATATGCAGCCTTGTCCCTCCCCCCCATATGCAGCCTTGTCCGTCCCCCCCCCCCCATATGCAGCCATGTCCCCCCCCCATATGCAGCCATGTCTCCCCCCCCATATGCAGCCATGTCTCCCCCCCCCATATGCAGCCATGTCTCCCCCCCCCATATGCAGCCATGTCTCCCCCCCCCATATGCAGCCATGTCTCCCCCCCCCATATGCAGCCATGTCTCCCCCCCCCATATGCAGCCATGTCTCCCCCCCCCCCCATATGCAGCCATGTCTCCCCCCCCCCATATGCAGCCATGTCCCCCCCCCCATATGCAGCCATGTCCCCCCCCCCATATGCAGCCATGTCCCCCCCCCCCCATATGCAGCCATGTCTCCCCCCCCATATGCAGCCATGTCTCCCCCCCCCATATGCAGCCATGTCTCCCCCCCCATATGCAGCCATGTCTCCCCCCCCCATATGCAGCCATGTCTCCCCCCCCCCCATATGCAGCCATGTCCGTCCCCCCCCCATATCCAGCCATGTCCGTCCGTCCCCCCCCATATCCAGCCATGTCCGTCCCCCGTCCCCCCCCATATCCAGCCATGTCCGTCCCCCCCCCCATATGCAGCCATGTCCGTCCCCCCCCCCCCCATATCCAGCCATGTCCGTCCCCCCCCCATATCCAGCCATGTCCGTCCCCCCCCATATCCAGCCATGTCCGTCCCCCCCCCATATCCAGCCATGTCCGTCCCCCCCCCATATCCAGCCATGTCCGTCCCCCCCCCCCATATCCAGCCATGTCCGTCCCCCCCCCATATCCAGCCATGTCCGTCCGTCCCCCCATATCCAGCCATGTCCGTCCCCCCCCCATATCCAGCCATGTCCCCCCCCCCCATATCCAGCCATGTCCCCCCCCCCCCCATATCCAGCCATGTCCGTCCCCCCCCCCCCATATCAGCCATGTCCGTCCCCCCCCCCCCATATCAGCCATGTCCGTCCCCCCCCATATCCAGCCATGTCCCCCCCCCATATCCAGCCATGTCCCCCCCCCCATATCCAGCCATGTCCCCCCCCCCCCATATCCAGCCATGTCCCCCCCCCCCATATCCAGCCATGTCCCCCCCCCCCCATATCCAGCCATGTCCCCCCCCCCCCATATCCAGCCATGTCCCCCCCCCCCCCATATCCAGCCATTTCTCTCCCAAAAGCATTTTATTAAAATAAAATTTAATAAAAATCAAAAAAATTAATTTTAAATCATAAATTTTTTTATTAAAAGAGAAAAAAAAATTGTGTGTGTATAATATTAATATTAAAATATATATATAATATATATATTACGCCACAGGATGTGCTGACATAAATGCACATGGCGTGAGTTGTAGTGGGCTGAGAAAACCGCGCCGGTCTGGTCTTTTGTTCTGTAGATGTGTGTTGGCAGCCCGATCACAATGAATGAAACGAGCATTTACACACAAAATAGCGCACATTAATGTGCGTGTGGAACGGCACAGCGTGAAAAGGCCTGCCTGCTTTCTACTGCATTATTACAATAAATAAAATGTAACAACAGGAGCCTTTGTAAAGCCTGCAGCGGATGACGATAGTCTGGGACACAAGTGACAAAGTGGCTGGCGTGCGTTTTATTCTCTGCGTCTGCAGATCTGTTCAGGTCTTCTCACTCGTTCCCTTGCCGTCTTTGTGCGTCTATCCATCGCAGAGACTGCTGGCTTCTTTTGTCTGTGTGTGTGATGCCGCCCATCCTAAGAAGCCGCAGTTGATTAGGAGTCCTACACGTGGGAGGACCTCGGATTTCTCTTTTTTTTATTATTATTTCTTTCACTGGAGCCGAGGTTTTCCTTTTTGCCCCATGAGATTTCTGATGCTGATTTGCTTCTTAACGTTATACAGATTTACTTTAATTTAGACTCTGCATTGAAACACCTTGACCTGGTGCTTTCTCCTTCATATACCGCACTCATGTCCCCCTCATTCCCCCCCCCCCAAAAATTTTAGGCTAATACTGGCTTACCCTAGGTTGACGTCTGCAGTCTGCATGTGTTTTTCCCCTCTTTAAAATGGATGTAAACCATTTTTTTTTTGATGTCACAATGTACAGTATAAGATTTCCTATCATCTGTGCCCAGTCTTGCCACACAGAGTTAATCCAGCTCTGAGCAATCCTCTTTTATTGTTCAGTGAAATGAAACGGACTTACAGAGAAAAACCTTAGTCCGTTCCGCCCCCTTGCAGTGAGTGACAGGTTATTTACATATCTCATGCAGTAGCCTGGAGTCGGGCATTATTTTTTAATTCCCACCCCCACTCCTTTTCTGAAGTCATGTGGTTACTTTTGGTTAGTACAGAAACAGCGCCCTAGATCGCCGGGAACGCAGGACGTCATATGACGTCCACCCGGATCGAGGAGGGGTTCCTGCCGCCTTCATTTTACAATGACACGGTAGGGATGTGGTTAAAAAAGTGTAATTTTTTCCCAAAAAAGTGCGCTTGTAAGACCGCTGCGCAAATACGGCGTGACAAAGTATTGCAACGATCGCCATTTTATTCTCTAGGGTGTTATATATAATGTTTGGGGGTTCTAATTAGAGGGAAGAAGATGGCAGTGAAAAATGACATTAGAATTGCTGTTTAACTTGTAATGCTTAACTTGTAATACCAACGGCCACCACCAGATGGCGCCAGCTCACAGAAGGAAGAGCTGGGGACTTCACAAGGCCGCAAAGCCGCGGCCTCAATTACCGGACATCACGGGCCCCCTGCGATTGAGCGGCGGGGGAGGTGGGAGCCTGGTCCGCCGCGATCCTGGGGAAAAGGCGCTCCGCGGACTAGGCCGAAGTCGCGGCCTCGCCTAAAACATCCTGCCCGTCAAGATCCTGGGAAAAGGCCGCGAGCAGCCTTTTCCCAGGATCGCGGCGGGCAGGATGTTTTAGGGCGAGGCCGCGGCTTCGGCCTAGTCCGCGGAGCGCCGGTCCTATGGAACAACATTTTTTTTTTATTTTTTTTTATTTTTTTTGCCCTCCTTCCAAGCCAAGACCCCACTCGCCAGGACGCTATTTCTAGTTGCCCTGGCGACTGGGATTTGTCGAGCCCTGAAGTAAAGACATGTGCGTTCTGGTGCAGGCCAGTGCATTTGTGATGCGTTTTACAGCGCTCCAGTGCAGGAAAAATGCAGCATGTCCTATTTTTTTTTTCCCTGGAACGCACAAAAATTTACTGCACTGGAGGGGACCCTTATCCAAGCGTGCAGCACCCTCCAAACCAGTTCACATGCCCTCAAGCACTTTGTCCCTATGTTGATGGATTTTGGGGGGGGGACACCTTACGTCATTATTTTATTTTGGTGTGGGGTTCCCCTCCAAATATATGGATATGAATTTGCCGACATATACCAAGTGCAGCTAAGTTTGGAGGCAGAATACCAAGTAAGCTCATTATCCTGGTGGTTTTGTAGGATGGATAGATGTCTCCTAGCAATGAGATGTTTACTTGGATATCATTTTGTCTCCTGGGAATCCTGGATATGTTATTGGTTTGGGAAGTGCACTTTGACTCGCTGATGAACTGACATGGGTGTCATAGTGTGGGATGTGTGGCACAAATGTTGCTATAAAATCGTTGGCAGATGCTAATAAATTTGTAGAAAATGATGGGGGGGGGGGGGGGGGGCCTCAGGGTTTGACTATAAAAAAAAAAATTGTGGAATGGTGGGTGAATTATTGTGCGTTTTTAAAGGTGTGTGTGTGTGTGTGTAATATATATATATCTCTATCGGGGTTTGACAAATTTGCTTGGAATCTAGGAGCCAGCTAAAAAAGTTAGGAGCCAGAAAACGCGCCCCGTCCCGATGAGCTTGCGCGCAGAAGCGAACACATACGTGAGCAGCGCCCGCATATGTAAACGCTGTTCAAACCACACGTGAGGTATCGCCGATTGGTAGAGCGAGAGTATTAATTCTAGCCCTAGACCTCCTCTGTAACTCAAAACATGCAACCTGTAGATTTTTTTTAAACGTCGCCTATGGAGATTTTAAAGGGTAAAAGTTTGTCGTTTGAAGTGTGACAAGTTGGGTATGAATTTACTCGGCGTAACATTATCTTTCATAATATTAAAAAAAATAGGGATAACTTTACTGTTGTCTTATTTTTTAATTAAAAGAAGTGTAATTTTTTCCCAAAAAAGTGCGCTTGTAAGACCGCTTGCGCAAATACGGCGTGACAGAAAGTATTGCAACGATCGCCATTTTATTCTCTAGGGTGTTAGGATAAAAAATATATATAATGTTTGGGGGTTCTAATTAGAGGGAAGAAGATGGCAGTGAAAATAGTGAAAAATGACATTAGAATTGCTGTTTAACTTGTAATGCTTAACTTGTAATACCAACGGCCACCACCAGATGGCGCCAGCTTACACATTTGGTGGTAATAACTTGTAATACCAACGGCTCACCACCAGATAGCACCAGCTCACAAAAAAAAAAAAAATTTTGCCCCCCTTCCAAGCCAAGTCGCCAGGACCCTATTTCTAGTCGCCCTGGCGACCGGAATTTGTCGAGCCCTGATTGATATATATAGATAGATAGATAGTGTGTGTATATATGTATGGTATAGCACATTCCAGCATTCTCATACAGTATTTATCAGTATTTTTTTTTTTTATATTTTATTACAAAAAATTAGGGTTGTCCTGATACCACTTTTTTAAGACCGAGTACAAATACTGATACTTTTTTCAAGTACTCGCCGATACCGATTACCAATGCTTTTTTTTTTTTTTTTTTTTTTTTTTTAAATATCATGTGGCAGTTTCTCAAAGCACAATACAGATTAGGTGCCACTGATCTGCAGCACTGATAGGATTAGGTGGCACTGATATCCAGCACTGGCAGGTGGCACTGATGGCTGTCAGGTTGCTCTGACGGCTGGCTGGCACTGACAGGTTGCTCTGACGGCTGGCTGGCACTGACAGGTTGCTCTGACGGCTGGCTGGCACTGACAGGTTGCTCTGACGGCTGGCTGGCACTGACAGGTTGCTCTGACGGCTGGCTGGCACTGACAGGTTGCTCTGACGGCTGGCTGGCACTGACAGGTTGCTCTGACGGCTGGCTGGCACTGACAGGTTGCTCTGACGGCTGGCTGGCACTGACAGGTTGCTCTGACGGCTGGCTGGCACTGACAGGTTGCTCTGACGGCTGGCTGGCACTGACAGGTTGCTCTGACGGCTGGCTGGCACTGACAGGTTGCTCTGACGGCTGGCTGGCACTGACGGCGGGCACTGTCGGCTGGCGGGCGGGCACTAGCAGGTGGCACTGATGGCTGGCGGGTGGGCACTAGCAGGTGGCACTGACGGCTGGCGACCACTGATAGCTGACATTTATGGGCACTGATGGGCAGGCACTAAAATGCTATTAGGGAAGGCTGCCTGCAACACCCATCCTGGTACTCCTTGCACTCGGCCGCATAAAAGCAGCAGCGGCCATCTTGTTACACCCATCCCGAACTATATGGGCTGGGTGTAACACAGGGCTCGACAAATCCCGGGCGCCAGGTCGCCATGGCGACTAGAAATAGGGTCCTGGCGACTTGGCTTGGAAGGGGGGGGGCAAAAATATATATATATATATATATATATATATATATATATATATATATATATATATATATATATATATATATATATATATATATATATATATATATATATATATATATATATATATATTTTTTGTGAGCTGGCACCATCTGGTGGTGAGCCGTTGGTATTACAAGTTATTACCACCAGATGTGAGCCGGCGCCATCTGGTGGTGGCCGTTGGTATTACAAGTTAAACAGCAATTCTAATGTAATTTTTCACTATTTTCACTGCCATCTTCTTCCCTCTAATTAGAACCCCCAAACATTATATATATTTTTTGTCCTAACACCCTAGAGAATAAAATGGCGATCGTTGCAATACTTTCTGTCACGCCGTATTTGCGCAGCGGTCTTGCAAGCGCACTTTTTTGGGGAAAAAAATGCACTTTTTTTAATTAAAAAATAACAGTAAAGTTATCCCCATTTTTTTTAATATTATGAAAGATAATGTTATGCCGAGTAAATTAATACCCAACATGTCACGCTTCAAAATTACGTCCGCTCGTGGAATGGCGTCAAACTTTTACCCTTTAAAATCTCCATAGGCGACGTTTAAAAAAACTCTACAGGTTGCATGTTTTGAGTTAGAGGAGGTCTAGGGCTAGAATTATTGCTCTCACTCTACCAATCGCGGCGATACCTCACATGTGTGGTTTGAATACCGTTTACATATGCGGGCGCTGCTCACGTATGTGTTCGCTTCTGCGCGCAAGCTCGTCGGGACGGGGCGCGTTTTCTGGCTCCTAACTTTTGTAGCTGGCTCCTAGATTCCAAGCAAATTTGTCAACCCCTGGTGTAACAAGATATCCGCTGCTGGCATACTGTGGCCGAGTGCAGGGTGTACCAAAATGGGCGTCTCTGACGGCAACACTGAGCGTCACTTCTGTGACTAAATGTAATGGCTCCGGTCGCCGATCCCAAATGATGATGCGGCTGCGCCCTGAACTCTGCACTTCCTGCCAGCTTACTTCCTTCAGGACTCGCTCAACGCTCCGCCTTCCTCTCCGCCCATTGCTCCACCCGCTGACCCATTCCAGGTATCGGCTAAGGCATCGGGAGCATTTGTGCAAGTACAGGTACTCGTGCAAATGCTCGGTATCGGGACAACTCTACTAAAAATTGTTACATTGGATAGATTAATGTACAACTAAAGGCAAAATCTTTATTTTTTATTTCTAGTTTTGGATTGAATGGAAAGGGATTAGAACACCTGTCAGGTTTTTATCGATATCTGTGAGAATCGCCCTCTTTTTGTCCTGTTTACTATTATCATTGAAAATAAAAGAAACCAAAATTTTGCCTTGTCCGCTAGTTCTGGTGACCTGGGGGGTCCCCAAGAGATTCCCTTTAATTTGCAGGAATTTCCTCTCACTTCCTATTTGGCTATGGGACAGGAAGTGAAGGGAAATCTCTGCAATGGTACACAGATGGTGAAAAAAATCTGAATATCCCAAATTTTCTAATTTATAGTACTACTTTAATTTCAACAAAAATATTACAATAAGATCATATTTGTATTTAAAGGAGAAGTATGACCAAAGCTTGTTTGGACATGCTTCTAAAGATGATTCACAAAAAGACTTCTAAAGATGAGGCTTCCTTCTGGGACGAAGGAAGCAAACCAATTTGATGCAGTGTGCGGCGTACGGTCTGAACAGCAATTCATTTTTTCAGATCCTCAGAGAGTTCTTTGCCATGAGGTGCCATGTTGACCAGTATGAGAGAGTGAGAGCGATAACCCCAAATTTAACACACCTGCTCCCCATTCACCTGAGACCTTGTAACATGTAATAAGTCACATGACATCTGGGAGTTAAAATTGCAAATTCTGCCCCGTTTGGACATTTTCACTTAGGGCTGTACTCACTTTTGTTGCCAGCGGTTTAGACATTATTGGCTGTGTGTGGAGTTATTTTGAGGGGACAGGAAATGTACACTGTTATACAAGCTGTACACTCACTACACAACATTGTAGCAAAGTGTCATTTCTTCAGTGTTGTTACATGAAAAGATAAAATAAAACAAAAATGTGAGGGGTGTACTCACTTTTGTGAGATACTGTGGTGGGGGGTTATATACACATTAGGGCTGGGCAAAAATTGGGGGGACAAAGAAACGCACTGCATTCCCCATGTTGGAATAATCGGTTGTAAATGCCGAGGTTGTGGTAAGCTGTCAAATAATTTGAATATTGCTTTCTAACAGCATGGCACACAGGGAGCGTTCTGTATGCTTTGCGCGCCCCAAAACTCAATTTCTTTTTGTGTAATTGGCTCTGCCATCTATCTGATGACTGCCGAGAGCTAGATGTATAAAAGAGGCGCTGCTTCATTCTTGCTATAATATACTCTAAGACAGGGATCAGAACTTCAAGTCCTGAGCTACTAGCCAGGCCTCAAGGGTTACTCGCCACCAGTTGCCCCGCGCCTATGTCCGCCTCTAAACACACCCTCCTAAACTCTCTTATAAAATTACACTTAAATGTTTTATGCAGAATTAAAGGAACACTAAAGGCAAACTTTATAGCACTGCTATCGATCTGTCCAGCCTAGCCAATCAACAGCCAGGCTGGGAACCGAAGAGGATCACGTGGACGCGCGTGGGACTTTCGAGGAGTCAGGTAAGTAAAACGGGGGTACCATCGGATGTTTTTTCACCTCAATGCATAGGATGGGTGAAAAAACATTTACCTTTACAACCCCTTTAAGCAACTTTATCCATGCTCATCAGTGCAGCCTCTCCCGTGTCCACCGATGCCGCCTGTGTCCACCGATGCCGCCTTGCCCCCCGTGTCCACCATAATGCAGGGGCAAGAGCATTGCCGGCTAGATAATAAGAGTGCAGAGGGCCACCACTGGAACAGCTTTCATTTCAATTCCCCGCCGCTCGGCGACACATACAGCCCCGCCCCCTGGCCGGGGAACTTTGTGTGACAGCGAGTGCGGGGAACACTTGGCTATTGAAATGAAAGCTGTTAGTGATGTCCCCCACACTCTGATCAACTAACCGGCTTTCTCCTCTCTTCCCCTCCGCGAGCGCTGGGAGAAGGAATCCCATGCAACCTGTTAGCCGGCGGTGCTCACCCCCCCCCCCCCCCTCCCAGACAACCCTTCCTCGCCAACCCTCAAAATCCACATGTACACACGCCTGTACACACACACGTACAGACACCTGCGTTTTTTTCTTTCTTTAGGCTTGCTTTCTTCTATTTTCATTTGGTGATCCAGCCAGCAAGCTGTTGTTTTTCAAAGACACAAAGCTCTTCAGCAGAATGTATCGGTTGACATGGAACCTCTCAACACTGACAGAGGTGAATAAAATGATGAGATTTTTTTGGATCCATGCAAAACGAATCTAAATCTGCTAGTACATTTAACACTTTCCTCCTCCCCAGACAGACAGTACTCCGATCTGTGTCTCCAGAGTTGTGTCTCACTGAGGCTGGGTTCACACTTGTCCTACAAACGGTCCTACATTGGGAGCTCATGTAGCATGACGTGTGAAAATCAATGTTTCCCTATGAGAGCTGTCTTAACTGGTCCTACACAAGTCGGTCCGACTTTGAAAATGCTCCCTGTACTACTTTTGGTCCTACATTGATCCTACTTCAACCCATTGAATACCATTGAAGTCGGACCAAAGTAGTATCCTGTTCATGAAAGTAGGATGGATGTAGGACCAATGTAGGATAAATGTAGGACCAATGTAGCAGAGCAAAGTAGGATGAAAGTAGTGTAGTAGTGTGAACCCAGCCTAATACAGGGGATACATTACTGGTCAGATCACCAGGTGAAAAAGGCCAAAGGAAAGTAAGTAATGCAGCCACCACTTCTAATTATTGGTAAGCTGCAGTATGATACGTTTCTGGTTTTGGGTTTAATACCACTTTAAAGCTCATGTTCTGGATAATGTGAATCAATGACTGTGATTGATTCACCAGCAGCAAATGTTTGGTGAAAGTCACGTTTACTGCTTTATAAATCTGCCCCTAAAGTTTAAAGCGGAGTTCCACCCAAAAATGGAACTTCTGCTTTTCATAACCCTCCCCCCCTCCGGTGTCACATTTGGCACCTTTCAGGGGGAGGAGGGAGCAGATACCTGTCTAAAGGCCCATACATACGGTCGTACTTTTCAAACACGGTCAGGTTTTTAAAAAAATCCGACCGTGTGTACGCTCCATCGGACAAACTTTTTCGGTTTTCGCCGGACAAATGTTCGCTCTGCAAACAGATAAACTTTTCGGCAACAAAAGTCCTACGGTGCAAAATCTTATCGTGTGTACAGGAGTCCATCAGACTTTAGTCCAAAGTACAAAAACGCATGCTCAGAACCAATGTTAAAATCAACCAACAATAGCAGATGTTGACCAAAGGGTGGCGGTAAAGAGCAGAAAAAACACGTGATTTGGTGAAAGTTGGCTGAAAAAGCCCTGCCGTGTGTCTGCAGAACAAGTTCACGGCCAACGCCCTGTGAACAAAAATCCACGGAAAAGTTAGTTTGAAGTATGATCGTGTGTATGGGGCTGAATACAGGTATTTCCCTTCCATTCATAGACGGACACAGCCTTCTTTGACATTAGGGTTATGCTTCTCCTGGTAGGAAGAAGCATAACCCTAATGTCAAAGAAGGCTGTGTCTGTCTATGAACTCAGAGAAATGGATTTTACGATGAGTACAAAAATACTATTTTTGCTCCCACTTCCGGGCATAGATACCCGAGCCACCCGCGGCTATCTACACAACTTCCGGCGCCTCCTCCGTCCCCCCAGTGGGAACGCGCAAACCAGGAAGTGAAGCAGCAAGGCTTCACTTCCTGATTCCCTTAACGAAGACCGCCGTGCCTCCACCTGAGAGCCGAGGGAAAGATCGGTTTCGGTTGCCGACATCGCGGACCCCCTGGACAGGTAAGTGTCCTGATTTTTTTAAAGTCAGCAGCTGCAGTATTTAAAGCTGCTGACTTTAAAAAAATAAAATAAAAAATGGCGGAACTCCGCTTTAAATGAGCAGCAAAGTCTCACTTTTCGTAGCTCCTGGGCCCTTTGCCTCGTATGAATAACTTATACTGTACTATTCTTGGATGCCGATAAGCCGTGACAAGAACTCTGAGTGTCTGGAGCCAAGAGGGAGTTTTATTGACAGCGCGGCGTTCGCTGACAGATGGGCAGGAAAACACAGATGCAAGTAATGACTGTTTCTCTTCTCGAGGATCATTTTCTTGGAGGAACGATGAGCAAACAAACTGACTTTTCAGCCTTTTCCACCAGAGAAGTGTGCAGGACAGGTGGGGAGGCTTCAGGCCATGCCGCTGGGTAACACGTGCGGATAAGCTTCTCTAAAAGCAATGACTTCTGGCTAAATGCCATTTTCTATGGTCTGAATGCGAATTCCCCACTCACTGGGTTCTTATAGCATCACATGGCCTTGACTTTTGAACTGTTTTGGCTTAGTAGGGTCGTAGATGGGCTGGCTGGGTTCACTGTAAACTTTGTCTGAACCCAGTTTGGCAAAATCCAAGGGAAGATGTCACAAGATTGCAATCCCTGCTGGCCAAAATCAGCATACATGTATATATGATAAATATATATAGTGTACATACTCGAGTATAAGCCGGGGCACCTAATTTTACCACAAAAAACTGAGAAAACGTATTGACTTGAGTATAAGCCTAGGGTGTCCATCTGCTTGCCTCACTGTGCCCATGCCTCACTGTGCCCATAACAGCATAACAGACCTCTCAGGCTCTGAGGAAAGGGGTGCGCCCCAGAAACGTTAGCCGTTCCGCCGCTAAAGGGTACCATTGAATTCTCGGTATCATCAAGTCTTGCTGGCAGGGACCAAGAAGACTGGTCTGATTAATTGACAAAGCTGTATTCAAACTCTCGTTTGTGAGTATAAATCACTTGTTTTTACTAAAATAAAAATCTCTTATGATAATGCACTAGGTTGCTGCGCCCTCCCTCTTTTGTTTTTTCTTTTCTCACTGTGCCCATGCCTCACTGTGCCCATGACTAGACTGACGTTTAACATGGGAGTCTATGGAAGGGTGCCCGGATTTGAAAAATCGGTGCTCCCCAGCTGTAGGTCCCCCAGACAACAAACTTTGCACACTTGTAGAGGAGAAATGGGGCTACATGTGTGCCAAGGTCCGGATCCAGGGGACCTACGAACGTCTGGGACTGGGTTCCCAAAGTCACTGGAGAAATTACCGTTTAACATGGGAGTCTATGGAAGGGGTGCCCGGCTTTAAAAAAATCGGTGCTCCCCGGCCTTGGTACCCCGGACAACAAACTTTGCGCACTTGTAGAGGAAGAGTGGGGCTACATGTGTGCCAAGTACCGGGTCCCCAAAATCCGGGAGATCAGGTGAAAAAAGGTGACTCGAGTATAAGCCAAGGGGGGCATTTTCAGCACAAAAAAAAAATTACTCGAGTATATACGGTAATAAATACAGTGCATCCGGAAAATATTCACAACGCTTCACTTTTTCCACATTTTGTTATGTTACAGCTTTATTTCAAAATGGATTAAATTCATTATTTTCCCAAAAATTCGACAAACAATACACCATAATGACAACGTAAAAGAAGTTTGTTTTGAAATCTTTGCAAATTTATTAAAGATAAAAAAATTAAAAAATTACATGTACATAAATGTATTCACAGACTTTACGCAATACTTTGTTGAAGCACCTTTGGCACCAATTACGGCCTCAAGTCTTTTTGAGTATAATGCTACAAGCTTGGCACACCTATTTTTGAAAAGTTTTTCTCATTCTTATTTGCAGGACCTCTAAAGCTCCTTCAGGTTGGATGGGGAGTTTTGGTACGCAGCCATTTTTAGATCTCTCCAGAGATGTTAAATCGGGTTCAAGTCTGGGCTCTGGCTGGGCCACTCAAGGACATTCACAGAGTTGTCTCGTAGCCACTCTTTTGTTATCTTGGCTGTGTGCTTAGGGTCTTTGTCCTGTTGGAAGATTTGGAAGATGAACCTTCACCTCAGTCTGAGGTCCAAAGCACTCTGGAGCAGGTTTTCATCAAGGGTGTCTGTACATTGCTGCATTCATCTTTCCCGCGATCCTGACTAGTCTCCCAGTTCCTGCTGCTGAAAAACATCCTTTCAGCGTGATGCTGCCACCACCATGCTTCACTGTAAGGATGATATTGGCCAGGTGATAAGTGGTGCCTGGTTTCCTCTAGACTTGACGCTTGCCATTCAGGCCAAAGAGTTCAATCTGTTTCATTAGACCAGAGAATTTTGTTTCTCGTGGTCTGAGAGTCCTTCAGGTGCCTTTTGGCAAACTCCAGGTGGGCTGTCATGTGCCACTCTACCATAACGGCCTGATTGGTTGAGTGCTGCAGAGATGGTTGTTCTTCTGGAAGGTTCTCCTCTCTCCACAGAGAAACGCTGGAGCTTTGTCAGAGTGACCATCGGGTTCTTGGCTACCTCCTTGACTAATACACATGACATTTTTCCAACTTCATCATTAACCACTTCCGGACCGCCGCATGTACATTTAGGTCGGCAGAATGGCACGGACAGGCACATCCACGTACCTGTACGTCCCTGCCTACTAGACGTGGGTCGGGGGTCCGACCGGGACCCCCCCGTACATGCGGCGGTTCCCGTGGCTTCAGGAGCGATCTGGGACGAAGAACGGGGAGAGCCGTATGTAAACACTGCTTCCCCGTGCTTCACTGTGGCGGCTGCATCGATCGAGTGATCCCTTTTATTAGGGAGACTCGATCGCTGACGTCAGACCTACAGCCACACCCCCCTACAGTTGTAAACACACACTAGGTGAACCCTAACTCCTACAGCGCCCCCTGTGGTTAACTCCCAATCTGCAACTGTTATTTTCACAATAAACAATGCAATTTAAATGCATTTTTTGCTGTGAAAATGACAATGGTCCCAAAAATGTGTCAAAATTGTCCGAAGTGTCCGCCATAATGTTGCAGTCACGAAAAAAATCGCTGATCGCCGCCATTAGTAGTAAAAAAAATAATAAAACTATCCCCTATTTTGTAGACGCTATAAATTTTGCGCAAACCAATCGATAAACGCTTATTGCGGGGGAAAAAAATTATATGTTTTTGGGGGATATTTATTATAGCAAAAAGTAAAAAATATTGCATTTTTTTTTCAAAATTGTCGCTCTATTTTTGTTTATAGCGCAAAAAAATAAAAACCGCAGAGGTGATCAAATACCACCAAAAGAAAGCTCTATTTGTGGGGAAAAAAGGACGCCAATTTTGTTTGGGAGCCACGTCGCACGACCGCGCAATTGTCTGTTAAAGCGACGTAGTGCCGAATTGTAAAAACCCCTTGGGTCATTTAGCAGCATATTGGTCCGGTCCTTAAGTGGTTAAAAATGATGTTGCCCGCACACCATCGTTTTTAAAAAATGATGAACAAAGTGACGGCACTCTAAAGGGGAAGTTCTATTCGCCTTGAGGCTGCTTTTAGCTGGTTACTTGTTAGTAAAAGACAATTCGCGCTTTTTTGTCTGTTACAGCGTGATGAATGTGCTTACTCCATTATGAATCGTAGTTTTACCTCCCATCTCATAACTTGCTTCTGGGCATGTGTGGGTTTAAAACGTTGTTTTTGCCCACACACGATCATTTTTTACAACACGAAAAATTACATTTTCAAAAATGACATAAAAAATGTAAGCACGTTCGAATTTTTTTTTTTTTTGTCGTTTTTCAGAAGACGGAAAATGATGTGAAGCCCACACACGATCATTTTAAATGACATTTTTAAAAATGTAATTTTATTTCATCACAAAAAGTGATCGTGTGTACGCGGCATAAGGCCCTTCTCCCCTGATTGCTCAGTTTGGCCGGGTGGCCCGCTCTAGGAAGAGTCCTGGTGGTTCCAAACTTCTTCCATTGATGGATGATGGAGGCCACTGTGCTCAATGGGTTCTTCAATGCTGCAGAACTTTTTTCTGTACCCTTCCCCAGATCTGTGCCTCCATACAATCCTGTCTCGGAGATCTACAGACAATTTCTTGGAATTCATGGCTTGGTTTGTGCTCTGACATACACTGTTAACTGTGGATGCCTTTCCAAATTGTGTCAAATCAACTGATTTTACCACATCTCAAGGATGATCAGTGGAATGGGATGCTTCTGAGTGTCGTGACAAAAGCTGTGAATATTTATGTACATGGGATTTTTTTTCTTTTTAATAAGTTTGCAAAGATTTCAAACAAACTTCTTTCAAGTTGTCATTATGGGGTATTGTTTGTAGAATTTTGAGGAAAATGGTGAACTGAATCCATTTTGGAATAAGGCTGTAACATGAAAAACATGTGGAAAAAATGAAGCGCTGTGAATTCTTTCCGGATGCTCTGTATAGAGGAGAATAAGGAAATGCTTTCTCTTGCATGCAGCAGACGGATGACATCATCTTGGCCTAGGCAGAGTCACTTTACTGGAGCTCTCAATGATTGATTTATATCATTTATTACATTTTGTTTATTTTTTAATCATACAGACTTCGGCCTCAATGAGATTAGTCAACGAATGATCGTCCGTATTTTTTTTTTTTTTGAAGAGGTTAAAGTTTAGAAAATTCTAATACGAGAGAATAAAACATCGGAAGTGATGTCCTGTTTTGTAGCGTTTTCCTGCCCCTTACCACGTGATCAGCTGCCAGCCAATGACAGCTAATCACGTGATTTAAACAGAAGATCTGTAATCGTTTTTGTTTTTTTCCCTCATGCTGTCAGTGTGAGGGGAAAAAAAAAAAAAGCCAATCACCGGCTTCTGTCAGAAGGACATCGGTCCCTCGCACAGAGAGCTGTGGCTGCCTCATCTGTGCCCACCAGTGCCACCCACCAGTGCCACCTATCAGTACCCACCAGTGCCACCTATCAGTACCCACCAGAGCCACCTATCAGTACCCACCAGTGCCACCGATCATTGCTGACTATTAGTGCCACCTATCAGTGCCACCTATCAGTGCCCTTCACTGCTGCCCATTAGTGCCACCTATCAGTGCCACCTATCAGTGCCCTTCACTGCTGCCCATTAGTGCCAACCAACAGCGCCGCCTTATCTGTTCCCATCAGTGCAGCATCATCAGCACACATCAATGAAGGAGAAAAATGACCTGTTTTCAACATTTTATAACAAGCTATAAAACTTTATTTTTTTTTTCAAAAAATGTTGGTATTTTTTTTTTTTTTGCATAAAACGAAAAAAAAAAACACCAGTGATTAAATACCACCAAGAGAAAGCTCACGTGATTTAAACAGAAGATCGGTAATCGTTTTTGTTTTTTTCCCCTCATGCTGTCAGTGTGAGGGGGGGGGGGGGAAGCCAATCACCGGCTTCTGTCAGAAGGACATCGGTCCCTCGCACTGTGGCTGCCTCATCTGTGCCCACCAGTGCCACCCGCCAGTGCCACCTATCGGTACCCACTAGTGCCACCTATCAGTACCCACTAGTACCACCTATCAGTACCCACCAGTGCCACCTACCTTTACCCAAAAGTTCCACCTATTAATGCCCACCAGTGCCACCGATCATTGCTGACTATTAGTGCCACCTATCAGTGCCCTTCACTGCTGCCCATTAGTGCCAACCATCAGTGCCGCCTTATCTGTGCAGCATCATCAGCACACATCAATGAAGGAGAAAAATTGCCTGTTTTCAACATTTTATAACAAGCTATAAAACTTTTTTTTTTTTTTTTTTCAAAAAATGTTGGTTTATTTTTTTTGCATAAAACGAAAAAACCCACCAGTGATTAAATACCACCAAAAGAAAGCTCTATTTGTGTGATAAAAATGTAATTTGGGTACAGTGTTGCATGACTGCACAACTGTCATTCAAAGTGTGAGAGCGCTGAAAGCTGAAAATTGGTCTGGGCGGGTTGGGGGTGAAAGTGACCAGCAAGCAAGTGGTTAAAACCTGGCCCTGTTTTCCAGACAGGAGATGTGGCAAAACTTTTCAGGCTGTCTGACCGTGACGCAGACAGCGATGTCGGGTTGTTTGCGCAGTTATTTAATTGGTTTATGTTTACACCAATAGAGATGTTGTTTTTCAGCCTGATTATTCCCCATGTCTACAGATTGTCAAGGACATGTCTGCTCTGTGAAGTTCTTTTCAGATTACTCGGCATGTTCAGAATCTTTTCAGTCTTTTTGTATAGCGGCTCCATTCACTCTTCAGCTTACTGTTGTTGTTGACCTATAACTGTATAGGAACAACCCGGAGGAGCTGAATGAAAGGGGTAAACCTCAGGACTGTCTACACAAAATGACAAATCCATTAGCCGGTAAAAGGTCTCATATTTAGGGATTTCAGATGTATCTGTTTGCCCCAAGTTCAGATTTAAAGGGGGTTGTAAAGGTACAATTTATTTCCTAAATAGCCTCATTTACCTTAGTGCATTCCTCCTTCACTTACCTCATCCTTCCATTTTGCTTTTAAATGTCCTTATTTCTTCTGAGAAATCCTCACTTCCTGTTCTTCTGTCTGTAACTCCACACCGTAATGTGAGGCTTTCTCCCTGGTGTGGAGTAGGGTGACCACATTTCCAAACTACCATTCAGGGACACCCTCCCTTCCCAAAAATCAGCTTGTGCTGTAACGAATCGCAGCACAGTGATTGAACATTAGAGGCGGGATTTATGATTTCTCCAATCACAAGCCGAGGGCCGGATTGTGCTCCTCTAGGCATTCCTGGCCAAGACAAGTACTGTCAGTGGGCCATATTCTCAGAAGAGTTAGGACGGAGTATCTCAGGAAACTCCGTCGTATCTCTGTTTTTTGACTTGCGTATCTATGCAAGTGATTCCTAGAATCATTTTCGCATAGATACGCTGAAGATCCGACAGGTGTAAGTCACTTAGGCCCCGTACACACGGGAGGATTTATCCGCGGATACGGTCCAGCGGACCGTTTCCACGGATAAATCCTCTCGAGGATTTGCGCGGATTTTGATGCGATGGAGTGTACTCACCATCGAATCGAAATCCGCGCCGAAATCCTCTGGCAATGACGTGTCGCGCCGTCGCCGCGATGATGACACGGCGATGTGCGCGACGCAGTCATATAAGGAATTCCACGCATGCGTCGAATCATTACGACGCATGCGGGGGATCCCTTTGGACGGATTGATCCGGTGAGTCTGTACAGACCAGCGGATCAATCCGTTCGGATGGATTCCAGCGGATAGATTTGAAGACATGTCTTCAAATATTTATCTGCTGGAAATCCATCGCATGGGAGAAAAATCAGCGGAAACAGATTTTTGGGGTGAATTTTTATCGAATTGTGGGGGGAGCCAGGAGGAAATTAGTTTTTTTTGGCTGAAGTTCCAATTTTAATAATAATACGTTTTGTGTGGCATTTGTGCTAGATAATCCTCCCTGGACTTTTCATGCACTTAATCTTCTTTTGACTTTTCATACTGTCCCTGGAAAGTCTAATTAACAGTCGCAGTGTGACCAGGCTGCAGCTACTTTAGGATTATCGTAGGGTAACAGGATTTGTAAACGTAAATCTCAGCTCTGCAGTAAATCACATAAGCTGCGCTGTCACAAGTCACCTGGAATCCACCAGGTTAGGTCCGGTTCCTGACGTCGCACATGAGGACAGTTCCCACGGACGGACCGTCATGTTTTGTTACAAGGTAGTGTATAGTTATTCCTACTTTCATTTTCATTTTAACAATTGGCTCAGGTTTTGGCTTAAATGTTAATTATTTTGCCATTGGTTTAAAGCTGGGCTCCGGGGAAATGTAAAAACTACTCTTGCAGTGGAACTCTCCTTGTATTGCAAGTGTTTTTTCTAGGGGAACAATAAAAAGCGATTTATTAACCTCTGTGCTGCCAATCCTCTGAGCTTCTCTTCTGCATTCTGTCTGGCAGTCAAACTCTGATGTCCTCATGTACAGTGCAAGTTGTGGTAGCTTTTACATTTCCCCAGAATTAAATTGTAAGTTTACCTTTTCAGAAAAAATGAAATGGTGAACGAACACCCTACAGCCTCAAAACCCCCCCCCCCCCTTAACGCTCGGTCCCTACTTTGCTTGCCTCCATTGGTGATGAGCTGTCAGGCATTTGAAATTTGCTCTCCTTCGTCTCCTTTCTGCAGCGCCTTCAGGACAGATCGAAGTGATTGTAATTGGCCAGCTTTGGTCATTGCTTTGATCCATCCCAAAAGTGCTGTAGAAAGAAGAGGGAGAAGTGTGGGATTTTAAATCCCTGGACCGCTACGCAGGCTTTGTGGGCACCGACGGCTCATCACCTACAAAGGTAAATGCAGCCAGGGGTTGGGAAGGGGGCAGGGAAAGATGTATGGTCTTGGTTCGCCTTTTCATATTTTTTTTAAATTAAAATTTGATATTCCAGATTAGGTGCTGCGACAGACCCAACCAGGACAAGGGCTTTGGGAATGGACTGCAGGGTAGCCTTTTGCCTGCTGGCTATGGGCCCTGGATGTTGCGGGGGCTCTTCTTTTGGACATGTGTGTCAGCAGGGCCTTTTCGAGTGGTTTTGCTTTAGTGTGGTCCATGGTCCCCAAAACCCACAGACTCTGGGAACTGGAGAACCCGGGTTCAGATTTGGGGCCTCTATGCCCTAAACCAGCACTGACTGGTTCAACACCCCCCCCCCCCCAGACTCAGGGAAGATGTTAACATAATTGTCTCGAAACAACCTGATGCTGGGACCCGCTATAATCTGTTTACTAAAGTGTCTCTCTCATGGTATCATTTCCCCATTGTGTGCCTCCTAGGTGTGAATTCCCATTGCTAATTGAGACACCTATTGTTCCTGTCTGTCTGCTCATCTCTTGGAGATGTGATTAGTACTGTCCCCTTTACCGTGTTAAGATATAAAAAGAAACATGGAAACCAAAGCAGACAAATTATACGGTAATACCGGCAAACACTCATCCACTCACCTCAAATAGAGGTGGGACTCAATGGCTAAACAACATATGAAAAAAACACTACACCAGAGAGGGAAACGGGTACAGTGAAAAGTGCCTTTGGAGCAGGGATCCTCAAACTACGGCACTCCAGCTGTTGCGGAACTACACATCCCATGAGGCATTTTAAAACTCTAACATTAACATACATGACTAGGCATGATGGGAATTGTAGTTCCTGAACAACTGGAGGGCCATAGTTTGAAGACCAATGCTTTAGAAATATAGTGTCTGAAGAAATTCAAACCAAGTATCAACATTTTAAAATGTAATCAAAGAATAAATAACAAATTACAAAAATATGCATAAAATTGTCAAATCCTTCACCAATCACCATCTAAAGACAATATTGTCTGGGGACAAACAAAAAAATCAGAGTCTAGACCAGTGATGGCGAACCTTGGCACCCCAGATGTTTTGAAACTACATTTCCCATGATGCTCAGCTACTCTGAAGGGTGCATGAGCATCATGGGAAATGTAGTTCCAAAACATCTGGGGTGCCAAGGTTCGCCATCACTGGTCTAGACACTTCACATGCATCCACAAATGGAATTGTATAGATGCATTGCGTTGGGCAATGTGCAATGATGTGAGGATACAGCCGAGGCCAGGAAGTCCTAATGTTGGGTATAAAAAAAAGAGGCAACAGAAATGCAAACATTTAAAATCCAAAGGACTGCAGTCTATGGCTGAAAGGGGGCATACGGGAGCCGATGTGCATGGTTGGCAGCTGCGGGGATCTGCTTATATAAACGAGGGGAATCCCCATTCTGACAGGAGAGTATCAGGAACAGCAATCTCTCTCTACTCCCAGTGAGCCCATCCCCCCCTACAGTTAGAAAGCACCTCCCTAGGGAACACTTAACCCTTTGATCACCACTAGTGTTAACCTCTTCCCTGCCAGTGACATTTATACAGTAATCCGTGCAATTTTATAGCACTGATCACTGTATTGGTGTCACTGGTCACCAATAAGTGTCACTTGGGGTCAGATTGCCGCCGTTACTAGTAAAAACAAAAAAATTAAAAGCCCCTAACACTTTCCCCTATTTTGTCGACGCTATAACTTTTGCGCAAGCCAATCAGTATTCACTTATTGGGATTTTTTGTCTGGCGCCATCTTCTGATGGCTGTTGGTATGACATACAACCAGCAATGCTAATGGAGCTTCCCCAGTGTTTTCACTGCCATCTCCTTCCCTCTAATTAGAACCCCCAAACATTATATATATTTTTTATTCTAACACCCTAGAGAATAAAATGGCGGTCCTTGCAATACTTTCTGTATTTTTTATTTTTTTTATTTTTTACCAAAAATATGTAGCAGAATACATATTAGCCTAAACTGATGAAAAAGTTAGTTTTAAGAAAAAATAAAAATTATTGGATATGTATTATAGCAAAAAGTATAAAATATTAAATGATTTTTTTTTCTCCAAATTCTCGCTCTTTTATTTTTTGTTTATAGCGCTAAAAATAAAAACCGCAAAGGTGATCTCTTACCTTTTGGTAATTAAAGTTTTTATAGGGGGTCGCCGTGCACCTAGACGCGCTTCCACGGGAGCGCATTTGGCACAGTACAAATCCCATATCGAATCAAATCGAATACCACCAAAAGCTCTATTTGTGGGGAAAAAGAAGGACATCAGTTTTATTTGGGTACAGCGTTGCACGGTCGTGCAATTGTCTGTTAAAGTAACGCAGTGCCGTATCGCAAAAAGATGGCCTGGTCATTAAGGGGGTAAATCCTTCCGGGGCTGAAGTGGTTAAATAACAAACATGTTATACTTACCTGCTCTGTGCAAGGGTTTTGCACAGAGCGGCCTCGATCCTACTCTTCTGCGATTCCCCCAGTGACGCTCCTGGCTCCTCCTCCACATCGATTGCCCAGACGGAGAGCCGCATTCTATCGGGTCACCTGTGTGGGCGCGCTTCCGAGTCTTGCTGCTGCAACCATTGACACAGACCGCAGGACTTGGCCCCGGCTCCCGTATCACTGAATTTTATTGACAGAAGCAGGAGCCATTGAGTACCCAAGACAGCGGCTGGGCTCGTTCTCGTTGCTGGAAAGATCGGGTTCAGGTAAGTAAAAGTGGGGACGCTGCAGCACAGAAGGTTTTTCACCTTAATGCATAGAATGCTTTAAGGTGAAAAGCCTGGAGCCTTTATCCATCGGTTAAACCACGGTTTTGACGCTCCCTAACCTCTCTCTCTTCTCTTGGCTTCACTGGCTGGGGGTGTACACATGCTGCCGCAGGAATTACTCCGCCTGTTGCTTTCAGCAGGCGCTCACACCTGCTGAATCCGACCCATTCAAGTGAACACTTGCCACTCTGCAACCTCCCCACAGCCATGAGTGAGTGAAAAACTTTAATAGCGCTGCACATGCGAACTGTATCGCCTCTGGGCGCTTGTTTGACTGTTTCTCCTTTGACCTCAGAAGAGATAGGTCTTGATCTTTCTCCTAAAGGCCAAGTGGTTCTCCTCCAACCGAATGGAGGTTGGTAAAGTGTTCCAAAGTCGAGGGCCTAGGACAGCAAATCTTCTTTCTCCTTTGAACTTGTATCTGGTTTTGGGGATTTGGAGTAGATTTTGGTTTGAGGATCGCAGAACGCGATTGGGGTTGTAAGCCTTGAGTTTTTCGCATAGATATTTGGGGGCATTTCCCAAAAAACATTTATGCGTCAGACAGAGTGCTTTGAAAGTGCTTCTGTCTTTCACTGGCAGCCAGTGAAGTCTTCTCAGTGAGGGTGAGATTGATTCCCAAGGTTTTTTCCCCGTCACCAATTGCGCGGCAGTATTCTGAACAACCTGCAGGCGAGTGATTTGGTACTTTGGGAGTCCAAGATGGAGGGCATTTGCATAATCAAGTCTGGAGTTAACAATTGTTCCCACCACGACTGCTATGGAATAAGTCTGCGTAGTAGATGGTGGGATCCGCTGACTACTGACCCTATTTGTGCATCCATTGTCATGTAGGTGTCGAAGATGACTCCGAGACTTTTGACTTTGGTGCTAGGGGTGATGATTTTTCCCAGAATGGGCGGAGGTGTCCAGGGTGTTGCTGGTTGATTCTTACGACTGGCGTGAAACAGGAGAAGTTCTGTTTTGAACTAGTTGAGTTTAAGATAACTCTTGGTCATCCAGTTCTCTATCAAAGGGAGGCATTTCTCTAGACCGAGATGATGATACTTTTTGTTGCAGATGCGAAAGTACAATTGTGTGTCATCCGCATAAGAGTGGTAGAGCAGCTTTTGGCTGCTGATGATTTCAAAAAGGGGGCGAAGATGGATATTAAACAGCACCGGGGACAAAGGGGATCCTTGAGGGACTCCACATGACACCGTGCTTTTTTCTGAAGTGAACGGTCCCAGTTTCACTACTTGATCGATTTTTCCAAAAAGGAGGAGAACCAGGATAAGTCACATTCCGCGACTTTGGCTACTTCAGCTAGCCGAGTCAGCAATAGTTTGTGGTCTACCGTGACAAAAGCTGCGCTGAGGTCCAACAGTACTAGAAGACAAGATTCTCCTTCGTCTGCAGCCTTGAGAGCATCATCCCATATTTTGAGCAATGCTGTTTCCGTGCCGTGCCCTGGACGGAAACCCGATTGAAAAGGATCAAGCAAATTATGGGTGTCTAAATGCTGTTGCACCACCGCTTTCTCCATTACCTTGGAGAAGATGTTCAGGCCTGTTATGGGACGACGGTGTTCAGGGTCCTTGGGGTCAAGGGTGGGTTTCTTTAGGATGGGTTTCATTATACCTTGTTTCAACAGTGTCCTCACTGTGCCTTCCCTGAATGACTGGTTAATCAGCTGCTTGATAGGTGGTGCCAGAATATCGGCACATTCCTTCAGCAGTTCGGTGGGGATAATATCATTTGGCGCTGTGCTATTTCGCAGGGCGCTGATGATATTTTTTGTGTCCTCGATGGAGATGGGTTTTAGAGTAAACATTGTTGATTGGGGCTGATTCCTGTGGGAATTGGGCGGGTGACTGAGGGGGGGGGATTGAGGGGGGTGCTGTTTTGCTGAATGCTTTCATGGATCCTTTCGATTTTGTTAACAAAATGATCCGATAATTAATTGCAAAATTCTTGGGTATCTGAATTGGGAGCTTCTAGACAGACTGGATTCATGGTCTGGGTGACAAGCTTGAAGAGTTCGCGGGGACGGTTTAGGGCATTGGTGATGATCTTGGAAAAATAATTTTTTTTGGCCTTGAAAATTTCTTTGTGGTATTTTTTTGTTATTTCCTTGTAGATGGCGTGGTTTTCGTCTGTAGTGCTTCTTTTCCAAGCTGCTTCCGCGTACTTGCTTAAACAACGCCAGCTGGTCGTTAAACCAGCTGGAGTTGTTTTTCCGGATGCAGGTTTTGCGTTTGGGCGCTACTAAGTCGGCTGACTGTAGTAGGGCTGTGTTAATGGCATCCAGAGTTTCAGTGGCTAATTGATGTGAATGGATTGTTTTTACTTTGTTCCCTAATGTTGTTTTGAAGAGTTTCGAATGGAGCTTCTTCTGAGATCTGGCCCAGTGTGTTGTCACTGGTTTTGGTGTTTTTGTCAAAGGGGCATTTTTGGTAATCATGAATTTGATTACATGGTGGTCTGTCCATGGTAACGGCTCATTTTCCAGAATTTTTACTTCCAGATCTTGTCTGAAAATAAGATTGAGCGTGTGACCAGAAGCATGTGTGGGCCCACATACTAGTTGCTGCAGACCTAGTTGCATGCAGTTGCGGCGTTCAAGGGGTTAAAGCAGACGGTGAGGGGGCGATACAATTCCTCCTGAATGTGCCCTAAGACTTTTTGAAATAAAATTGGAAAAGTTAACATTTGCTCTGTATTTTATTTATATTCTACCTTATGTTTGTAGCCAAGTTAGACAAACAGCCAAAAGCAGTCTGCGGGTTTTTTTTTTTTATGTGGAGCTGCTAGACAGGACCTCGGCTGTGTTATGGAAGATGTTGCCAACTATGGCGTTCCCCTCATTGTCAGTTTTACTGGTTATTAATGGACAATTATTATTAACCACTTAGCGCCCACTGACCAGATAATATAGGGTACCCTTCAAACTTTCTAAGATCTATCCTTCTCTCTCTAATGCGTGCTGGAGAGACTTGTGGCCACAGGGGCACTTTCCTCCACATCTGGTGGCAGTGCCCCAAGCTGCGACCCTTCTGGCAGGATGTCCACACACAGATCAAGCTCATCCTGGACGTGGAATTACCGGATTCCCCGTTGGAGTCCTTACTCCACTTCCCCACTGTTCCGGTTAGTCAGTACCGCAAGTCCACACTGCCTCATCTGCTCAACGCGGCCCGTCGGTTGATTCCGATTCATTGGAAGACGCCTCAGGTACCAACCTGTTCTGAATGGGTGGCTTTGGTGAATAAAATTATGGCGGCTGAGAAGTGGATGGCGCAGTGTAAGGACAAATATGACAAATTTTATTCGATTTGGGCTACTTGGATACACTACGCAGGGCCAGATGCGTTGCTTGCACCGGGGCCCTCTCCGGGGGTGTTGTCTCGCTATTTTATTACTTCAATGTCTGTTTTACCTCTCCCTAAGTTCTTCTTCCCCGTTCCCTCATTGCATGTGGGTCAGATACCCGGAGGTATGTTCTGATTGTTATGGTTACGTGGAGGTGTTTGCCTTCCGCAGGGGTGTTCCAGGGAGGGACGGCAGGGGTGATCCACGATGGAGCGAATTTATAACGTGACTTTAATATGTCGTTAATCATTCCCCCAGATGTGTTCCCAGGTATGGGCACACCCTTGGAATGTTTTTTGCCCCTATGCTGCACGTGGGTACCCGGTACATGATCCATTATGTCATGCAGTGTATTTGTCTTCCTCCTTTTTATGAGCCATGTTGGCTGACTGTGTATGTATGTATGTTTTTTCTTTGAAAATTTTCAAAATAAAGATTATATAAAAAAAAAAAAACTAAGGCAGAAAATTTAATAGATGGAAAGTTGAAACACAGAAAAATTGCCATTAACACCAAATGACAAAATTAAAACTACAGGGTGGGCCATTTATATGGATCCACCCGGGTGTGCCATTTATATGGATACACCTTAATAAAATGGGAATGGTTGGTGATATTAACTTCCTGTTTGTGGCACATTAGTATATGTAAGGGGGGAAACTTTTCAAGATGGGTGGTGGCCATTTTGAAGTCGGCCATTTTAAATCCAACTTTTGTTTTTGGTGTATCCATATAAATGGCCCACCCTGTATACTACAAATAAAACATCCATACAATTAAAATACAACATAGAATAAATAACAGGCAAACTGCCAAATATGTACATTATTATTAATGTTGATGTCAGTGGTTAGTCCGTTCCCTCCAGTGTCAGGTGGTCCGCCACAATATTGCAGTCCTGTTATCCCCGCCATTAATTGTAAAAAAAAAATCAAAAAAAAATCCAGTATATATCCCATAATTTGTAGGCACTTTAACTTTAATGGAAGCCAATCAATATACACTTATTGGGATTTTTTTTTTTTATATACCAAAGACATGTAGCAAAATACATTTTGGCCACAATTTATGAAGATTTTTTTTTTTTTTTTTTAACATTTGTAAATTGTTATTGGTTCCGTGTTGAATGACCACCACACAATCGCCAGTTAAAGTGGCGCAGTGCTGAATGGCAAAAAATGCTCCGATCATGAAGGGGGGTAAAATCTTCCGGAGCTAAAGTGGTTAACTATGAAATGTTTTATATAAGAAGTACATACAATTTTCATTTACAGGATATGTGTTTGAGAAGAATATAAATTCTTGACCAGGTAGATTTCACCACTTGCCGATGGCTGGACATCTAAAGACTTCCTCGGCTTTGTGGGGCAATATCTGAATGATGGGTGCAGCTACAGGCATCATTCAGATATTGCCGTTTTCAGCCGGCGATTCCCTACACCAGGGATATGCAATTAGCGGACCTCCAGCTGTTGCAAAACTACAAGTCCCATCATGCCTCTGCCTCTGGGTGTCATGCTTGTGGCTGTCAGAGTATTGCTATGCCTCATGGGACTTGTAGTTCTGCAACAGCTGGAGGTCCGCTAATTGCATATCCCTGCCCTACACCATTAAAATGATCATAGCGGCTGGTCAGCCACTTGATCGTTCTTACGGGCGGCGAGAGGGGGCGACCCCTCCTGCCGTCTTCCGGTGCTTCTACAGACTCAGCACTGTAATCGGTGAGTTGGAGAAGGGATCCGCTGGCCCCGGATGTTCACCATAGAGATTTCCGGCGGACCAGATGTTCGCCAGAGTCTCTATGATCGTTCACCACTAGGCTTCCCAGCCTAGTGGTGAGATGTGGTGTCTTATTGACCTCACTGTAAAAAGATCCTGTCATGCCATATTCCTATAACAAGGGATGTTTACATAATACAATTTTTTTTATTTTTAAGTAAAAATAATAAAAAAAATTTTTTTAAAGTGCCCCTGTCACCATGTGCTCGCACGCAGAAGCGAACGCATGCGCAAGTCCCGCCCACATATGAAAACGGTGTTGAAACGACACATGTGAGGTGTCGCCGCGAACGTTGACGCGAGAGCAATAATTCTTGCCCTGGACGTCCTCTGTAACTCAAAAGATGTAACCAGTAAAAAAATGTAAAGCACCGCCTGTGGGGATTTTTAAGTACCGAAGTTTGGCGCCATTCCACGAGCGTGTGCAATTTTGAAGCACGACACGTTGGGTATCTATTTACTCGGCGCAACTTCATCTTTCACATTATGCTAACTTGACTTTTTTTTTTTTGCTTTTTTAAAGCATGAAACTTTTTTTTCCACCAAAAAATGCGTTTCAAAAATTGCTGCGCAAATACAGTGTGAGATAAATGACCGCCATTGTATTCTCTAGGGTCTCTGCTAAAAAAAACATATATGATGTTTGGGGGTTGCTAATTTTCTAGCAAAAGAATGATGATTATTACATGTAGGAGAGAAGTGGCAGAATTGGCCTGGTTGGCAAGTGGTTAAACAAAGCGGCTAAAGTGTGATAATGATGTGTAAAGTGTGGTAAGCCGTAGAGACCAGATTTCTCTTTTTTTTATTATCAATTCTAAGCAGTCAGAACCATGGGCAGTTATTTCTCATAGTCTGAATTGGGTTTCTGTACAGTGTTTGTTGTATGGTGTGTGTGTGTGTGTGTTATGGTGTGTTTGTGTGTTGTGATTTGCACCTTACTCCTATTTTTTTCTTCTACTTGCCGCTTTGAGCGTGTTTGCGCCAAATGAGATCTTGGCACAGGACAAAGAGCCTCAGCCAAGCTTTAAATTTGATTTGGAGGATTAGCATGGGGCTTTGCAGGAGAAATGTCGTCTTGGGCATTTGGTTAAATTGATTGTGTCGTTAAATTCTTGGGAAGCTGTAATCTGCAACGAAAGTACCGTCTGCACCTTAGCTGCTGTTTATAGGAAGCTATAAGGCCCCTTTCACACGCCAGTCTGTTTTTACGTGCGATTGAATGGATCAAGAAGTGACTGCAATGTATCTCAATGGGAAGCCTCATTCAAGCAGCTCTAAGTTTCTTTTCACCCGAGTATCTTCAGGATCATCTAATGCAGGGGTGTCCATCCTTCTGATCTTCCTGGGCCACATTGGAAGAAGAGGAATAGTCTTGGGCTGCACATAAAATACACAAACAATAAGGATAGCTTATGAGCTGAAACTTGGGTACATCACTTTTGTTGGGAAAAAAAAAAAATTCCCCTCTGGGTGATCTATGTACATTGCAAGGATATTAAAGCGGATTTCCACCCAAAAATGGAACTTCTGCTTTTTGGAACCCCCCCTTCGGTGTCACATTCGGCACCTTTCAGGGGGGGGGGGAGCAGATATCTGTGTAATACAAGTATTTGCTCCCACTTCCGTGCATTGATACCCGAGCCACCTGCGGGTATCTACGCCACTTCCTTCACCCCCTCTCCGCTGTCTTCTGGAAGACACACGGGTCCCAGAAGACAGCAGGGACCAGTAGGATCGCGCAATGCGATACGCGCATTCGCAGTAAGGAACCAGGAAGTAAAGTCGCAAGGCTTCACTTTCTGATCCCCTAACCGAAGATGGCGGCAGCAGCAACCGAGAGCCGAGCAATAGCTCGGCTTCGGGTGCCGATATCGCGGGCGCCCTGGACAGGTAAGTGTCCTTATTTTAAAAGTCAGCAGCTGCAGTATTTTTAGCTGCTGACTTAAAAAAATAAATTAAAATAAAGGTGGGACTCCGCTTTAACAAATTTTGTTGCAGATTCCTACCTTTTTGTTCTAAAGAAATCACTGTTTGTGCCTCTGTGCTGGGTGAGTCTAATGGGAGTGGTTTCATAATTATCAACCAGCTCCTGCAGAATCAGGGCTCTAATGAGCAAAATGGCAGGGACTGCATCCATTTATACTAGTGGTCTCCAAACAGCGGCCCTTTGACTGTTTTTATCCGGTCTTTTGGGATATTTCATCCACCGATGCCAACAATGGGCCACAATCCCACCCCCCTCCCCATTCACACCAATGATGGTGCACAATTCCTCCCAATAAAGGGCTACAGTTCCTTCCAATTACATCGAAAATGGGGGACAATTCCCTCTAATGACACCAACACCGATGACACCAATTATGAGGCACAATTCCACCTCAATGACACAAACAATGGGGTACAATTCTTCCCAATGACGCCAAAGATGGGGCATTGTTTTTTTCCAACTGATGTTGGGACCTTTTATACTCCTAATGGCCACAGTCCGGCCCCCCTAAAGTCTGAAGGACCTTTAGTTTTATAAAGTTTGGAGACTCCTGCTTTAGACATTTTTTCCTCTTGGGAGTATCTTCCAAAAAATTTAATTTTTGTTGCAGGGGATGCCAAAAGTCTGACTTGTATCTTAGTGCAGACTTCTGGGAAAATCAGTGAGCCAATCACACAAGCAGGAAATGATTTTTCTGGGGGGTGTTCTGTATACATTCTGTGTACAGAACACCTCCTGGTAGCCATATTGCATTGCACTTTACAGAAAATTACAACGCTACTGATTGAAAAGGAAAGGTACATTTTAATAACCTTCTATTACAATATGACTTGTGTCGCAATTGTGTATGCTATATTATTTTTTTCTATTCCCCCCGCCCCCCCCCCCCCACGAAAGTGGAGTTACCCTTCAAACTAGGAGGATATTGGTGGTGCTCAGAGCGGTAAGGGGGAATAAAAAGAATAGGATATGTGGGGCCCAATGACAAAAAAAAAAAAAAGAACAAATGGTAATGATACTGGTGAATATATATTGGTAATAAAAAACGATAATAATGGCATGGAAATGTCCTTGTAATACATCAGTCCATGGTAACTACATCTCAAATACAGTATAAACAGCCAGCTATCAGAGTAGAAGCCGCTCTGGAATGACCGTCAGACAAAAAAACACAGCAGTGCTATCTGAGTGTAGTAAAGAGTTAAAAAATGCTGTTTTAATAGATAAAATAGAGCAACTCACAATCACAGGGTGTGAAAGCGCATATCCCATATGGGGGCCTCTCTGCTACAATTCATATCCAGACCGCTGTAGGCGGAGTGTTCACGGGCCGCTCGGCCACACTGGTGGTTCCCAGGGCTCCAAGTCTGTGCGGGATCACAAAGCTGTCAGCTGTGTTTTCGGGTGGTCCATTGTTTGTTGGGGGCGATCTATTGTTACTGGCTACAGAGGATCTATTTGACTGCTTTTCTTGTTATAAACAAACTCCATACAAATTACTTCTTGCCACAAAACTATGTGGGTAGATAAAAGTGACTTAGAAAGGGGGAGCTCCTGCACCTATTCCCTGAGGAAAAAAATCCCTGCACATAGGCATAGATAAGTCTTGCTAGTTTTAAAGTGGAGTTCCACTCAAAAGTGAAAGCTCTGCTTATCTGTATCCCCCCCCCCCTCTCTGGTGCCACATTTGGCACCTTTCAGGGGGGTACCTATTTTTGACAGGTGCTTGTCCCCACTTCCATCAGACCTAACCGTGGCGAGGTACGTCCAAAGTGCGACCCCCTCCTTCTCCGCCTCCGGGTCGTTCAGAAAGCACAGCACGCTTCGCGCATGTGCAGTTGGCAATCGGCTGTGAAGCTTCACTGACCGTTTCCCTTACAGTCAATGGCGGCAGCAGCACCTGAGAGCCAATGGAAACATCAGCTGGGGTGCCAACATCACCGGATTCCGGGATAGGTGTCCTAATATTAAAATATCCAATGTGGGGTGTATTTTTCGATGGCCAACAATTTCAGTAAAAAGGGGTCTTTGTTGTGATGTATAGGGAAATGTTTTGAAACACTATGTTCAATAAAACCTCTTTTGATGTTCCCCTATTCTTATATTTAATGCTCTTTTGGTTCTACCAACATACTGTAACCCGCACGGGCAGGTAAGAAGATAAATCGCCCCTATTGTTCCGCAGGTAATGAACTCTTTGATTTTGTAGGACCTAGAAGTGACATGTGAGCTGAACGAAGATGTTCTTCCAGTCTGTGAGATTTTGCAGACCTAGCACTTTTTACATGGGGGGAAAAAAGCCTTTCTTGTAAGCTCAGCAGTAAAACTGGGTGATCTAAAGTTCAGTAAAGTTGCTGAAATGTTGCTGATGGCAGTCAAACCAAGGGATTTAGAAGGGATACCCCCACTTTGGCCAAGCTAAGATGTTTTGTTTTTATCTTGCAGCTTGCCCAGTTCAGACAACGCAAGGGGCAGACTGACAGCCAGGCTTCCGCCAAGAAGAGCAAGAAGAAGAAGACCTCCTCTGGCTCCAAACATCGGGAGCAGCCTGAAGAAATTCCAGAAGTTGGCTTATCCCAGAGCGATGAGACCCCATCGCAGACGGCTCCGAGCGGAGCCAGTACCACTGCCGAGTTCACCATCATGAGAACGATGCCTCATGGCGAGATGATCCAACATGACAAGACCTACACCATTGAGGTATGGCCTCCCAAAAGTTGTACTGTGATATTCTTCAAATTCAAAGCTCACTTTGTTATTAGTAATGTACTTTGGTTGTTGAGTATATTCATGTGCTAGCCCCTTCTCCAATGAGAGCACCCTTATTGACCACATCGGCATTCTTATTGGACAAGGTAATACCAATTTGCAAGACAGGCAGTGAAGCCATGACAGCTGTTCACAGGATCCCTACTCTTCTGCTCAAGTCAGAACTAAGCTCCACCAACCTTTTTCAGCAAGCTACTCCTCCAATTATCTAACACTCCAATACCAGAACTTCAGTGTCGGGTGGAATCTCTGGCTTTAGACTATTTATGGAAGGGACAGGGTTTAGAACAGGGAGAAAGTGGTGCTTGCTGATGACTTGGGTGGTAGTCATTGCCCTGTGTACAACCTGGGCTCAGAAACCAGACGCTGTATAAAGGACACATACATTGACTTGAAGATGCATTTTGGATGTTGTAGACCCTTCAGCAGCATTAAAATCTTAAACCCTTTCAGACCCTGACTGGTTCATTTAAAAGTCATGTCTTTCTTTAAAGCGGAACAATATTGGATCTGTGCACAACAAATCAATTATGCTATTTAATTCATTTTTATTATTCAAAGCACACTCACTCACCCATCCACGTCTCTATGCTTTTTTGCTGAGAAATCGCATTTCTGTCAGTGGCCATCTTAACCACTTCAGCCCCGGACCATTTGGCTGGCCAAAGACCAGAGCACTTTTTGCGATTTGGCACTGCGTTGCTTTAACTGACAATTGCGCGGTCGTGCGACGTGCCTCCCAAACAAAATTTACGTCCTTTTTTCCCCCCCACAAATAGAGCTATCTTTTGGTGGTATAATTTTTTTTTCTCGGTTAGGGCCGATACGTATTCTTCTACATATTTTTGTTAAAAAAAATCGCAATAAGCGTTTATTGATTGGTTTGCGCAAAAGTTATAGCGCCTACAAAATAGGGGGCCGTTTTTTATTGCTTTTTTTTATTAAATTTACTGCAAATTAAACGGGATGCTGGCACATTCGATTGATTTTATAACTAGTCTAATAGAGGCAATACTCTCCCTTTTTGCTTTTTTTATTAATTTTTTTTTTTTTTTTTTTTACTATTAATGGCGGCAATCAGCAATTTTTTTCTATCATGACTGCGACATTATGGTGGACACATCGGACACTTTTGATACCATTTTGGAACCACTGTCATTGATAAAGCGATCAGTGCTATAAAAATTGCATTAATTGCTGTAAAAATGACACTGGCAGTGAAGGGTTTAACCAGTAGGGGGTGCTGAAGGGGTTAAATGTGTCCTAGGGAGTGCTTCTTACTGTAGGGGGGGTGGGCTGTGTCTGACACAACACTGATCAGTGCTCCCGATTTACAGGGAGCTGTGATCAGTGTCCCGTCACTAGGAAGAATGAGGAAATGCTTGTTTACATTAGCATTTTCCCATTCTTCTTCCTCTCTGTGAGACAATCGCGGGTATCTCTGTCGACATCGAGGCCGCAGAACCCGCGGTCGGAGTCACGGAGCTTGGCGCGCACCCACAGTGCCGCGTCTTAAAGGAGACGTGTGTATATATACGTCGCTCTGCCCAGCCGTGCCATTCTGCCGACGTATATCGGCGTGAGCCAAGTTATCAATCGGTTAAGTAAGGGCAGGTGATTCATGTAGCATTTACTTCCTGGAATCCATCTTCCTTTAGCTTAGGTATGCAGCCAGGTGAGCGTTTATTTACTAGTGCTAGAAGCACAAGGATTAACAATAGTCAATATTGACTGAGAGTGAAGTTCCACTTTTTAAATGTACCTTTCCTAATGTCTGTCTGATTAATTGGTGAGGTCAGGGCATTATACATAACTGGCCTTAGTAAATACTGTGAAAGTTGGTTTATGGTATTCAGTGCCTTCTGACTTGTCGGCCTTTCCAATTAAAGTTTTACCTGGACTGCTTGTTCCACAATAAAATCAGACTGCTAAAATCTTATCATCACAGACTGTACTTGGAATTCTCAGTTGTATGTCAAAACCTACCTGCACTAAAGGGTTTGTAAACCCTTAGGTAGATTCACACACAATGCCCTAACTTTAGGGCGGCCTAGCCTAGCCTTTTTAGGCTACTCCGCCGTAAATTAGTTAGGCTAGTAGTGATTCACAATCTACTTACCTGCCAATCTACGGCGGTGTAGCCTAAAACGAGCGGGCGTAAGGGCGCCTAATTCAAATGACTTGGAGGGGGGCGTGTTGTATGGAAATGAGGCTTGACCTCACGTTTTTTTACGTTTTTTGACACGCGCATGCGCCGGGCGACTACATTTCCCAGTGCGCATTGCGGCTAAGTAGGCCGTACGGGCCTATTGATTTCGACGTGTACGTAAACGACGTAAATCCCGATTCGCGGACGACTTGCGCAAACAACGTAAAAAATTCGAACCTCGGCCATACTTAACATTGTTATTCCACCTCATAGGTGGAATAACTTTAGGCGGCCTATCCCTTACGGAAACTACGTAATGCGACGGTGTAGGCCTGGCGTACGTTCGTGAATCGGCGTATCCCCTCATTTACATAATCTACGCCGGCCGCAATGGAAGCGCTATCTAGCGGACAACAGAAACATTGCAAGCTAAGATAGGCCAGCTTGCGCCGTTCTATCTTAGCTTTGTTTAAGTGTATCTCTGTTTGAGAATACACTTAAACAAACGCCGGCGTAGATTCAGAGTTAGGTCGGCTTATCTACTGATAAGCCGGCCTAACTCTTTGTGAATCTACCTACCTCTGTTTTTTTTTACCTTTTAATGCATCCTATGCATCAAGGTGAAAAGACTTCTGACAGTCACTGGCTCTCTGCTCTGCCCCCCACTCTCGCTGGAGCACTGTGCTGTAGAGGGGGAGGGACGGCCGGCTTAGACTCTCATCGGCTTGCTGAGAGGCTGAGCCGGGTGCCAGTCCAGGCATGTGGGCGGATCCAGACTTCATGGCCACGATCTTTCCTGAGCCTGGACCAGCTCTGTGACGCGGGCCAACAGCAGGTTTCAGCCCGCTGTCTGCTGAACAAACTGCACTCCTGTGATCCACAGGACAAAGTACAATCACACAAGCTTTGGCTGTACTTCTCCTTTAATTGAACAAGCTGAAGTTAGAAACTGATTGGTTAACATGCACAGCTGCACCAAAATGTGCGTGCACCATTTTTAGTAAGACCCCTTTCACACTGGGGCGTTTTTCGGGCGTTTTTTAGGCGCTTTGGCGTTTAAAAAAAGCCTGTAAAGCGCCTGAAAGAAGCCTCATCTGCAATCCCAATGTGAAAGCCCAAGTGCTTTCAGAGGCCTTTCACACTGCCAGCGCCCGAAAAACGCTGGTAAAGCGCTGCTAAGACCCCTTTCACACTGAGGCGCTTTTCAGGCGCTTTGGCGTTAAAAAAAGCTTCCTCAATGGGAAGGGGGCTTTAGGAGCGGTGTATTAAACGCTCCTAAAGCGCTGCAAAGAAGCTGCATGCAGGACTTTTTTTGACGCCCTGCCAGCTCAGCGCCTCAGTGTGAAAGCACTCGAGCTTTCACATTGGGATTGCAGATGCAGCTTCTTTCAGGCGTTTTACAGGTGCTTTTTTTAACACTAAAGCGCTTGAAAAATGCCCCAGTGTAAGAGGGCCCTAAGGCTCACATGTGGCTCACATCAGGGGTCTGGTGCGTCCTGGTTCACCACTTCAGGTTTGATTTCAGCCTGAATTTTGGGCTTAATTTGGACCTGAAACAGGCCAAAAGACGCATAGGGCCAGATTCATGTACAATTCCGGCGGCGTAATGTATCCCATTTACATTACACCGCTGCAAGTTTTCAGCGCAAGTGCTTGATTCACAAAGCACTTGTCTGTAAACTTGCGGCGGCGTAGCGTAAATCCGTCCAGCGCAAGCCCGCCTAATTCAAATGGGGCGTGTATCATTTAAATTAGGCACGTTCCCGAGCCGAACATACTGCGCATGCTCTGTTTTGTAATTTCCCGCCGTGCTTTGCGCGAAATGACGTCGCACCGACGTAATTTTTTGAACGGCGACGTGCGTTACGTCCTTTCCTATTCCCAGACGACTTATGCAAAAAAATTCAAAATTTGACGCGGGAACGACGGCCATACTTTAACATGGCTAGTCTAAATATAAGCCATTGAAATAGCATCCGTAACTTTACGACGGGAAAAGCCGACGTAAGAGAATGCGACGAGCGCGCGTAGCTTCGTAGATCGCCGTAAACAGCTAAATAGCATACCCGACGCGGAAAACGACGCAAACTCCACCCAGCGGGCGCCGAAGTATTGCATCCTAAGATCCGAAGGCGTACGAAGCCGTACGCCTGTCGGATCTTACCCAAATGCCGTCGTATCTTGGTTTGAGGATTCAAACTAAAGATACAACGCGGGAAATTTGAAAATACGCCGGGGTATCAGTAGATACGCCGGCATATTTCATCTGTGAATCTGGCCCATAGTGTTTTTGTGCAAACTGTACCCGCTGCGGAGATATGTGAACTGGCTCAATAGAGAGACGGTCAAAATCTACTTCTATTGCGAATTGGATGTGGAGATTCCTCATCCAATTCGCAATGGTGTGAACTCAGCCTAAATCTTCCCCAGTGTGTCTTGGCCTCACCCCCTGCTGTCTCCTCCTATCAGTCTCTGAGTCTGTGAGGGGGGGGGAGAGAGAGAGAACCAGCATTGCTGCAGACAGGTCCAGCGCTGGATCGATACAGGACTCGTGTAAGTATTCAGGGAGAGGGGTGGTGGGAACAACTACTAGAAGGTTTTTTACATGAATGCAGGTACTGCAAAAGGGCAAATTCACACCAGGTATTGCACAGGAATGCACTTGTGTTCCTGTGCAATTTGAGTGCGGTGCGATTCAATCCATTCATTTAAACGGGCTGGAAACTCACTGCACTGCACCAAAAGTGTTATGTGCGGTGTGCACTACTTTATAAAAAACGCACTGCAACTGGATTGCATGTTACTTCATTTGCAACCTGTTTTTGGGATATCGCTAGCATTGCACATACACCCGCTGCAGATCTCAAGGGCAGTGCGTTTTTTAATGTGGTTCAGGAAACGCGGGTTTCCTCTACCGCATTTTGATGTGAAGGGGCTCTTAAAGTGGTAGTTCCCCCTCAAAAAAATTGTTACCCTTAGATTGATGCTCATTTTGTCTAGGGCAGGGGTCTCAAACTGGCGGCCCTCCAGCTGTTGCGAAACTACAATTCCCAGCATGCCTCTGCCTGTGGGAGTCATGCGTGTAACTGTCAGCCTTGCAATGCCTCATGGGACTTGTAGTTTTGCAACAGCTGGAGGGCCGCCAGTTTGAGACCCCTGGTCTAGGGGAATCGGCAAGTTGTTTTAAAATCGAAGCTGTACTTACCGTTGTAGAGAGCGATCTTCTCCGCTGCTTCCGGGTATGGTCTTCGGGACTGGGCGTTCCTTCTTGATTGACAGGCTTCCGACGGTTGCATCTATCGTGTCACAATTTACCGAAAGTAGCCGAACGTCGGTGCGCAGGCGCCGTACAGAGCCGCGCCGACGTTCGGCTTCTTTCGGCTACTCGTGACGAGACAGATGCGACCGTCGGAAGCCTGTCGGAAGGCTGTCAATCAAAATAGGAACGCCCAGTCCCGAAGACCCATACCCGGAAGCGACGGAGAAGATCGCTCTCTACAACGGTAAGTACAGCTTCGATTTTAAATCAACTAGCCGATTCCCCTAGACAAAATGAGCATCAATCTAAGGGTAACTTTTTTTTTGAGGGGGAACTACCGCTTTAAGGTAAAAAAAAAAAAAACACTTTAACCCACGCAGGTAAGAAAGCATAATTTCACCTTCACATTTGCCTGTTTCTGCTGGTGGATAACACAGGATGATATCCTGGTACTACAAATTGCCACATTGTAGGTTCATGTTACAAAACGGGATTTACCCGCAGAGAGCGATCTCTAAAATAAAAGCGCGTTTTGAATATAAAGCTTTTTTTGAAGGAGGGTTTTGTTTCATTTGTAGCCTGAAAGTGAGGTGTCCACCACGGCCGATGATTATAGCTCTGAGGTAAGCCAAGCGGTGTGCATGCTGCATGCAGATGATCCGCCTGTCTGTGGGTGACACATTTCATTCCTGATCCTAAAGAATCCTGATTGTCACTTCATTCATTCTCCTTTTGTCTTCATCCGCCAATAGGGAATTGTTGGAAATACGCAGCTCGCATTTTTACAGTGTCTTTTGTCTCCTTTCTGTTCTTTTGAAATCGCTTAATACTTCATTGAAATTTACACAAAATCATTGCTGTTCAGTTTTTGTATTGTTCACATTGAAAGGATTGCATTATTGCCAGTATAGCAGATCAGCCTTAAAGGGCAACTCCAGCCATACAGATACCGTATTTATCGGCCTATTACGCGCCCCGGCGTATAGTGCGCACCCCCGAACTTGAAGAAAAATTCCTGGGAAAAAAAAAATACTTAGTTTGGATGCCCCTCGTCAGTGTCTTGCCCATCGTCCATCGCGTCCTGCCCGTCTTACATCGCGTCCATCGGCGGCCTCATCCGGCGTCCTTCTGCGGCCATCGTGGTGTCCTCCCTGCTCGATCCCCGCTTCACGCGCTGAGTTTGAACCACTGCGCCGGCATATACCGAGTGCAGTACACTCTGGTATAGTAGGGCAGGCTCGGCTCCTCTCGCGTAAAGGACGTACAGGACGTGACCGCGAGAGGAGCCGAGCCTGCCCGACTATACCCGAGTGTACTGCGCTCGGTATATGCCGGCGCAGTGGTTCAAACTCAGTGCGGGTATCGGCGTATATCGCGCACCCATGGTTTTGCCCACTTTTTAATGCAAAACTGTTCTATTTTTTATTTATTTTTTGTTCAATACTGTATACTTCAATGGAGAAGCTGCAGAAAAGCATGTAATGTGTTTTTGCGGCAATTTGTGTTTTGTAATCTGCCCAACAACAAATTGGCCCAAAAAAATAAAAACATTTTTTTTTTTTTTAAAGGCTATTATCCGATGAATCGATTATGAAAATAATCGTTAGTTGCAGCACTAGTCTGGATTTATTGGATTCTGCTCATTTCACACAAGCACTTTCATCTATGAACTTTCTTTTACTGGGCATGTTATTATTGCATTGTCAATTTATACACCGTGGCACCTTTTTATGGTGCGTGAATATTACGTAATTTTGTAACAAACGTCATTTATTTATATTTGCACTGTCACTTTTGAATTTGCACTTTATTTACTTGAAGGTTTATCTAAAGTTGGAACATACGGTAATTCAAGTGCCAAAAGATTTGCGAAGTAAATGCCAACACTCCTTTTTTCCATTAATATTCACCAGGGCATGTGGGTATGATGTGTTTTTCCGAATGCAAAAGGATGCGTCATATAGACATATGCAGGTAAATGTCGATGCAAAAGAGCATGGGCATACAAGTAGGTAGTACAGCTCTGCATGTATATGGCCGGCTGTGTGCTCCACCTGCAGTTCCCCAGGCACCGTAGAGCTTCCTTATGCTCACATCCATTTTCTTGTGGGAAGTGAATGAGGCAGTGAGTCGGCCATGGACATGAGTCGGCCATAGATGCGTAACGTGACTACATTTTGAGGGACATTTTATCACGCAAATTTGCAATGTGACACACATACTTTCATTTCAGCCTGCATATTATTTAGCAAAGTATGTGCAGTTTTGTTGGTGTATTGGCAATCCCTGCACCTGTAATTTGGGGCAACAAACTGACAGATTTTCAAACGATTGAGGAAAGTGGAAAGATGGCACTGGACTTGTAGGGTTATCTTACCAGTATTGTTGACTTAAAGCAGAACGTCACCCAAAAGGGAAAAGGTACCCGCTCCCACTTCTGGTCAGATTGCCATGGCAATCTGTATGGAAGTCCAGCCCCCTCCTTTCCCCCGCAGCCTTGTAGAATCGGCTAAGGTGAGGACATTGCTGGATCCCTGGACAGGTAAGTGTCCTTATATTAAAAGTGAGCAGCTTCAGTATTTGTAGCTGCTGACCTTTTTTCTGGGGGGGGGGGGGGGGGCCGGAGCTTATTTTTAAGGTATTGATGTTGGTGTAAATGATCAGGTTCCTGGGTAGGTAGCTTCTACACCCACAGTCTCCTTGGCTTGTAATTTAAAGCGGGATTCCACCCGCAATTATTATTTTTTTTAAAGTCAGCAGCTACTAACAGTGTAGCTGCTGACATTTACTAAGGACACTTACCTTGTCCTACGTGCCCGCGCTGATGGCCCCCCCGATGCCGATCCCACGATCGATGCAGGTCCCGCGCCGCCATTCACACTAGGGGAAACAGGCAGTGAAGCCTTACGGCTTCACTGCCCATTTCCTACTACGCCTGTGTGAGTCTCGTGCCGGCTTGTGAATGGGCGGCTGCTCTCTGAGAACACACACAGTTCCCAGAAAGCAGCGCGCCCCATTCACTAGGAGAAGAAGAAGAAGAAAACATTCCGCGGTGCCGAAGAGGCAGATTACGGACTTCCGCATAGCAACAGGTATTTCGGGTGAGTATAAATTTTTTTTTTTTTCACTTTTATTTTATTTTATTTTTTTAGTACTTTTGGCCAAATGTTGTTTTCCTGGGTGGAACTCCGCTTTAATGTTAGGAGAATTGAAATTGAAGTGCAACACCACTGCTAAATGGTCCAGACTAGGGCTGTTACTGATTACAAATGTTCTATTCGATTAATCGTTTTTTTTTTTTTTAATCAATTAATCGACTAATTTTGATTAATTATAACGCACATACAGATCCAACTACTTTTAGCTGATCTCCTTGCAGGCTGATTCCCAGTGCAGTTACCAACCACTGGAAAAATGGATAGCAGGATACAAAAAAACAAACAAAGGCAGCGCTCGATGGGAATAGCATTACAACTTGTATAGTCTTCAAGTAGGTAACCAAATAAATATTGCACTGGCGATAAAGTCGATGTAGCTACATAAACTGTAAAAATGGTGCGAGTAATACCAAACGGTACCAAAAGCAGTAATAAAAACATGTAGCCAAGTATGATACTGGTATGAAAATGTGTACAACGATACCACCGCTTAATCCAGATGAGGAGAGGTTAACATCAGTCCGTCGGCATGAAAGGAACGATCACAACTCCCAGTGGATGGCTGTAGAATCCCAGGTTGATAGAGGGAAGTGTAACAGCCCTTGCGTGTGGCAGATAGTAAGGTCCCGCCGGCATGCAGATATGAAGGCACAGCAAAAGAGGCCTTCAGATGGACATGGCAAGCCCCGCCGGTGTCCGTGACGTTACTGGATCTCCGACGGAACTCCCTGAACGCCCAGAAGCCAGCGGAGAGGTGAGTACCAATCAAAAGAATTTTAATCGATCAAAAAGATTTTGATCGATCAAAAAATTAAAGATTAATCGATTAATTAAAAGTTAATTTGCACAGCCCTAGTCCAGACACAACTTTATTCCATTCCACGTCATGGGTACATTCCAAAAAAGGAGGCAACGCGTTTCAGGGGACTGTCAATGCCTGTGATGAATGGGCGGTCATAGCTCGCAGTACATACGGTTCCATACGGCGGAGGTGAAGTGACCCCTGAAAGTGTTCCCTATATGAGGAGACACCGTAGCACAGTTAGACTGGTACAATGGTACAGAGCCGCTTCAGTGTCTATCTCCAATCTGCATAGAGGAGCTGGGAGTGAAAGGTGGATGATTAAGTTTAGATGGCTGAGGTGGTAAGATGTCAGTTAATTCCTATATGAACAATCCAGGATGTCATTAGAGGCTATTATGCTGTATATCAGAACTATTTGATGAACTATCCTCAAGGACCTTTCTTGTACCAGGGTGATCGCTTCCATGCTTGACTCTGGTGATAACCAGCCTGTTCAATCGGGCATTGCCTGTCGTCACAGCCTTAACACCTTTAAGGGCATGGCTCCAGAACTGACTCTAGGAAGTATTTGTATTAACTAACTACCCAATATACATCAATTATGGACAGCTCTCTATCACAGAAGACATACTTCAGTACCTGCAACCACACCATCGGACATACACACCATTAACAGTGGTCCTAAGGAATCCTCTGTGAACTGTATAGTGTATACCGTATTTATCGCGGTATAACACGCTCCCGCGTATACCGCGCACCCCTAAAGTTGCCCCCAATCCTGTGGAAAAAAAGTGTTTTTTTGTACTTACAGTTTTGGTGTCTTGCGCGGCGTCCATCGGCGGGTCCGGCGTTCCTCTGCGGCTTCGGGTGTCCTCTTCGTCGGGTCCGGCGTCCTTCTGCGGCTTCGGGTGTCCTCTTCGTCGGGTCCGGCGTCCTTCTGCGGCTTCGGGTGTCCTCTTCGTCGGGTCCGGCGGCGTCCTCCCCGCTCGTTTCCCGCGCCGAGTTTGAATACTGCGCCGACATATACAGAGCGCAGTACACTCGTGTATTGTCAGCAATGCTCGGCTACCCGCGCTGACGTCCTGTACGTCCAGGACGTGAGCGCGGAAGGAGCCGAGACTGCCCGACTATACCCTAGTGTACTGCGCTCGGTATATGTCGGCGCAGTATTCAAAACTCGGCGCGGGTATCGGCGTATACAGCGCACCCACGATTTTGCCCTGATTTTCAGGGCAAAAAAGTGCGCGGTATACGCCGATAAATACGGTAATTCAAATTGAATCTAGTTCATTGAGTTCTGAAGATCATTTGTAAGTCTGACTGCTGGGTTGAATGGATGCGAGCGCAGCTGTGACCTTTCCCTAGACAATGTCGTCTTTTTAATGAACTTGTCTTGGAGGATATTTTTTTACTCGAGTTTTTTGCTGTTCATCAATTATGGTGCTTTTTCTACATTAAATATTTTCATTCAACCATGGTGTTCTGCAGATGTGACCTTCTTGGCAGGATCTTCCTCCTTCCTTTTTTGCATGACAAATTGCATGTTTTCCTGCACTGCACATAATTGCTCTGCCTTTTGCAGACGCACATAGCAGCTATTCTTAATGGCACTCCCCATGCATCTGACAATGTGGGTGTGTTTTGCAGCCATCAAAATGCATGGTAATGCAGTGAAGTGTGCCAACGAGTTAAATTTAACTTTTTTACGCATTACCTTTTTGGTTTGGTGGGGTCCGATTTTAAAAATTGTGCCTGCACCTTTCTTGTGCAGTTTACAAATTAAGTGGCTGCCCTAAAACGAGACACCTGGGAACCCGCAAAGAAGCATGCGCTTGGACGCACCTCATGGTGTGAATGAATCCTTAGGCCCCGTACACATAGTCGGTTTGGTCAGCTGAGAATGAACCGAAGTTCATTTTCATCGGACAAAACCGACCGTGTGTATAGGCCATCGGTCTGGTTTCCTTCGGTCCAAAATTTCTAAACATGCTTCAAAACCGAACCGATGGACCGCTGCCCCATCGGACCAAACCGATGGTTAGTACAGAAAAGCATCGGTTCAAAACCCGCGCATGCTCAGAATCAAGTCGACGCATGCTTGGAAGCATTGAACTTCGTTTTATTCAGCACGCCGTGTGTTTTACGTCACCGCATTCTGACCCGATCGGATTTTGAACTGATGGTGTGTACACATATCAGGCTGTCAGGCCACTTCAGAGGTGAACCGCTGAAAACGGACCGACGGACCAGTCTTATCGGTTTGGTCCGACCGTGTGTACAAGGCCTTAGTCTTTCTTATAATCTGCTGGACTGCCCCAGTTTACCATTGCCTTGCTGTGTGACTGAAATTATGTCCCCCTTTTTGATTCATTTTAGGTTTATTTCAGGGTGGAACTTGTAGTTTTGTAGAGGTCTGCAGGTGACTCTTCTTTTTCTCAGTTGATGCCAAGACTTGTGCAGTCACATGTCCTGTACATTTCTTTTCTGCACTAGATCTTTTTGTCAAAACATAATCTTCCCTGGGGAGAAGCCGAATAGCAATCAAGAGCTCCGCTGCCAGCAGAGTAGAGATAATCGGAGCCAGCAAGAATCAGCCAGCGTGCAGAGTCAGGTGTACCAGACAAAGCGCGCCAACTAGGAATAAAAAAGAAAATATATATATATATATATATAATTTTTTTTTTTTTTTTTTTTTTTTAATTGGATGCAACCTGTGTGTTAAATTTTAATAATCTTTGCAGATCCAGTGTGAAGTTTTAGTGTTGGGCAGGTCCTCTAGCAATCTCCTCCGAAGTACACCTCAAACCCATATCTGGGAACTGCTGAAGGTCCCAGGACCACCCCGGGCATTCAGTCTCTGGCTTTTAGCTGTGGGTGAAAGGTAGAGGCCCACCATCCAACCACCCTGCTGCCGGCAACTTGTAAAAGTCTGTTAGAGGCGGACAACTGCTGTGGCTGGATGGTGCACCAAGCAGTACTTATGTTTAGGGAAGTATACACCCAGGAGTGAATGCATGCAATGGCAGAAGTCTGCGCATAACAAAATGTGGCTGATTCATCAGGAACTGGTCAAAATTTGCTTTGTGTATGGTCAGCTTTAGGGCCCTTTCACACGGAGCGGATCAGTAATGATCCGCTCCGTGTGTCCGCAAAGCTCAGCGGGGATCCTCCATAAAATCCCCGCTGAGCTGGCAGCTGACAGGGCGGTCCCCGCACACTGTGCAGGGACCGCCCTGTGTTTCCTCCGCTCTCCCCTATGGGGGATCGGACGAACACGGACCGTATGTCCGTGTTCATCCGATCCGGCAGACTGAAGAAAAATAGGATTTCTTTTGTCCGCAAATGCGGATCTTTGCGGAGGCGGACAAATTATGGGTGTCAGCGGATGTTCATCCGCTGACACCCGTAATCACATAGGGACCCATGTATGTCCCGTTTTCATCCGCAAACGGACGGATGAAAATGTGGACATACAGTCCGTACGTGTGAAAGGGCCCCAAGGGTGGCATTTTGATTACTACTGTAGAGCTAAAGTTCATACGAATATTTGTAGGAAAATTATCAGAACATTTGGGGACTTGACGAATGTTCAAAATAAAATTTTAATTATCATTCAGTTTTGGAAAGAAATAAAATGTAATTTCCTGAACAAAAAAAAAACAAACTGCTAGAAAAATGTTTGTTCAAAAAAAAAAAAAGGCAGCTGCCTTGAGAAAGCATGTGCTTTATACATCAAATGGTTTTCTTTATTGTACAACACAGGACACAGAGCCTAGTAATTACTAAGTGGGTTATATGCCACCTTCAGGTGCTGGACACTGGTGTAATAAATTAGACAGGAAGTTTCCTCCCTATATAACCCCTCCCATACTGGGAGCACCTCAGTTTTTTCGCCAGTGTTCAAGATGTTTCTTGACTTCCTTTTTTTCCAGAACCATGTTCTGCTGAAGGAAGAGTTATTACTTTTCTCTCAATATAAATGAGAGCACTTAAAAATCGAGTTCAAATTGGCTATTAAAATGGTTACACTCTGTCGTTGGAGTGAGAGCAGTCAAGGCATATCTGAAGCGACTGTTCAGATACGGAAAACTGATGTTTTTGCGCTATCAGAAGACCCCAGGAAAGGGCAGGCGGTGTCCTAAATCAACTGTTTTCTATATAGATTCATCAGGTTATGATTAAGGCTTGTGGTTTTAACCACTTAAGCCCCGGACCAATATGCTGGCTAAAGACCCAAGGGGTTTTTACAGTTCGGGACTGCGTCGCTTTAACAGACAATTGCGCGGTCGTGCGACGTGGCTCCCAAACAAAATTGGCGTCCTTTTTTCCCCACAAATAGAGCTTTCTTTTGGTGGTATTTGATCACCGCTGCGGTTTTTATTTTTTGCGCTATAAACAAAAATAGAGCGACAATTTAAAAAAAATTCAATATTTTTTACTTTTTTGCTGTAATAAATATCCCCCAAAAACATATATAAAAAAAAAATGTTCCTCAGTTTAGGCCGATACGTATTCTTCTACCTATTTTTGGTAAAAAAAATCGCAATAATCGTTTATCGGTTGGTGTGCGCAAAATGTATAGCGTTTACAAAATAGGGGATAGTTTTTTTGCATTTTAATTTTTTTTACTAGTAATGGCGGCGATCAGCGATTTTTTTTCGTGACTGCGACATTATGGCGGACACTTCGGACAATTTTGACACATTTTTGGGACCATTGTAATTTTCACAGCAAAAAATGCATTTAAATTGCATTGTTTATTGTGAAAATGACAGTTGCAGTTTGGGAGTTAAACACAGGGGGCGCTGTAACATTTAGGGATCACTGTGTATGTGTTTACTAGTGTAGGGGGGTGTGGCTGTAGGACTGACACCATCGATCGAGTCTTCCCTATAAAAGGGATCACTCGATCGATGCGCCGCCACAGTGAAGCACGGGGAAGCCGTGTTTACACACGGCTCTCCCCGTTCTTCAGCTCCGGGGAGTGATCGCGATGGAGCGGCTATAAACAAATAGCCGAGCCGTCGTCCCGGATCGCTCCCCGAGCGGACCCGACCTCCGCATGTACCGGGGGGGGGTCCCGATCGGACCCCCCACCCACGTCTAGGCAGGGACGTACAGGTACGTTGATGTGCCTGTCCGTGCCATTCTGCCGACGTAAATGTACATGAGGAGGTCGGGAAGTGGTTAAAGAGAGGGTTTTCCCCTGTTTTCTTTAGAGTGCACCCTACCAGGATAGTAAGCGCTTCATGCGCGGTGCATTACCAAACCTTTGACTCAGATTTGCAAGGCCGCAACTTGGTCGTGGTGCTTACGTTCGCTAATTTCTATCAGGTGAATGTAAGACGGCAAGACAATGATGCTTTTTGGCGCAGTATGCTGCAGGCAGCAGTATAGGTCCTCACGTCTGCTGGCGGTCTGTGTTATTTGTGTCTTCCTCCCCTCAATAGGCATTGCTTTGGGATGTGCCACTTAGTAATTACTAGGCTCTGTGTCCCGTGATGTACGATAAAGAAACCTGTAAAATCCTTTTCTTTGAGTACATCACGGGACACAGAGCTCTCGCCCCTCTTGTTTGGGGATATTGGGACACTTATTGCTTTGCTACAAAAACTGAGGTGCTCCCAGTATGGGAGGGGTTATATAGGGAGGAAACTTCCTGTGTAATTGATTACACCAGTGTCCAGCACCTGAAGGTAGACTCTATAACCCACATAGTAATTACTAGGCTCTGTGTCCCGTGATGTACTCCAAGAAAAGGATTTTACAGGAAAGCTGTTATAAAAATCCTATTTTTAGCTGGGTGTCCTTTAAAGCTTTTGGATATAGTGGAGCAGGTTGTGACATGAAGAGAAATCTCCACAATGGGATACAGAAGGCAAAGAAAGTTGTTATAACCCTCCCTACTCTATCCCAGCATTTTCCAAAAAAAATTCAGTCGAAGCGCCCTTTAGAGTTGTGAACAATCTCGGGGCACACCAGTTTGAGGACTTGTTCACACCAGAAGGTGAGTCCCAGTGCGCCTACTTACTTTTCTGCATGTTCTCACACGTCACATTTTTCATTGGCCTGTCCTATGTGTTTAAAACACAAATAAGAGGTGCCAGTATGATTTTTTTAAATTGTGCTGCACCAAAATGCATGGTACTGTGGTATCATGCGCTTTAGCAGTCACAAGTGCATGCTCATTTGCTAGATGCGTGGGGGTGCCATTAAGAATTACCGTATTTATCGGGGTATAGCGCGCTCCCGCGTATAGCGCGCACCCCTAAAGTTGCCCCTATTCCTGTGGAAAAAATGATTTTTTTTGTACTTACAGTTTTGGTGTCTTGCGCGGCGTCCATCGGCGAATCCGGCATCCGTCTGCAGCTTCGGGTGTCCTCTTCGTCGGGTCCGGCGTCCTCCCCGCTCGTTTCCCGCGCCGAGTTTTGAATACTGCGCCAGCATATACTGAGCGCAGTACACTCGGGCAGGCTCGGCAACTGTCGCACTCACGTCCTGTACGTGACCGCGGAAGAAGCCGAGACTGGCCGACTATACCAGAGTGTACTGCGCTCGGTATATGTCGGCGCAGTATTCAAAACTCAACTGATTTTCAGGGCCAAAAAGTGCGCGATATATGCCGATAAATGCGGTATCATTTTTTGTGCAGTGTGGGAAAATGCATGATTTCGCATGCATTCCTGCACCACATCTGGTGTGAACAACCCCTGAGAGCCCATTCACATCTAGGCGACAAAACGCCCGACGCCGGACGCTTGTGCCGCTAGAGGGGAGAATTCCCATTGCTGTCTATGGAGATGGTTCACATCTCATAGACGCCGTACGCCTGCCGCCTGAAAAAAAGTCCCGGACCCTTTTTTTCAGGCGGCATTGGCGTTCGGTCATACAAAGCAATGGCAAGGCTTTGTAAAAAAAAAAAAAAAGTTACATACTCGCGGCAAAATCCGCCGCGTACGCGGCGTATCTTGTCGCGGAGGTGTGAATGGAGCCTAAAATGTAGTTTGTGAATCAAAGTTCAGTAGTCTGTAGGTTGTATCGCAGAGCTCAGTAGTTAGTAACGCAGACTTCGGAGATCAGTAGTTCGCAGAAACCTTACAAACTACTGATCTCTCAGCCCTGCATTACTAACTAATGAAGTAGTTAATAACGCAGATTTCAGAGTTACCGTATTTATCTTCGTATAGCGCGCCCCCGGTCCGGCGTCCGTCTGCAGCCCTGGTGGTGTCCTCCCCGCTTCTCCCGCGCTGTTTCTGAGTCGATCCCCGCTTCCCGCGCTGTGTTTGAACGCCGCCGCCAAAATATACCGAGCGCAGTTCACTCGGGCACGCTCGGCTCCTGTTGCATAAAAGCTAGGAGGCGGCACAGGGCGTGACCGTGAGGGGAGCCGAGCCTGGCTGAGTGTACTGCGCTCGATATATGTCGGCGGCGTCGTTCAAACACAGTGCGGGGATCGGTGTATATCGCGCACCCACGATTTCCCCCCTTTTTTAAGGGGGAAAAAGTGCGCGGTATACGCCGATAAATACGGTAAGTAGTTTGTAAGTCAGAGAATTCAGAGAAATCACTAACCGGAACCCCTAGCAGAAGGCAACATGAAGGAAGCAAAATTCACAGGTATTCATATAAATTTATATCCAGCTTGTATTGAATGTTTAAGAGCAGAGGACTGGCAAACTCTGCCGACAGATATAGTGCATCCGAAACGTATTCACAGCGATTCACTTTTTCAACATTTTGTTGCAGCCTTATTCCAAAATGGATTAAATTCATTATTTTCGTCAAAACTCCACAAACAATACCCCATAATGGCAACGTGAAAGAAGTTTGTTTAAAGTCTTTGCAAATGTATTTAAAATAAAAAACGTCACATGTACATAAGTATTCACAGACTTTGCTCAATACTTTGTTGAAGCACCTTTGGCATCAATTACGGCCTCAAGTCTTTTTGAGTATAATGCTACAAGCTTGGCACACCCATTTTTGGGCCGTTTCTCCCATTCTTCTTTGCAGGTCCTCTCAAGCTCAGGTTGGATGGGGAGCGTTGGTACGCAGCTATTTTCAGATCTCTCCAGAGATGTTCAATCGGGTTCAAGTCTGGGCTCTGACTGGGCCACTTAGGACATTCACAAAGTTGTCCCGTAGCCACTCCTTTGTTATCTTGGCTGTGCTTGGGGTCGTTGTCCTGTTGGAAGATGAATCTTTGCCCCAGTCTGAGCTCCATAGCGCTCTGGAGCAGGTTTTTTTCAGGGATGTCTCTGTACATTGCTGCATTCATCTTTCCCTCGAATCTGACTAGTCTCCTAGTTCCTGCCGCTGAAAAACATCCCTACAGCATGATGCTGCCACTACCATGCTTAACAGCTAGGGATGGTATTGGCCAGGTGATGAGTGGTGCCTGATTTCCTCCAGACATGACGCTTGCCATTCAGTCTTTCAATAATTTTTTCATTAGACCAGAGAATTTTGTTCCTCATGGTCAGAGTCATTCAGGTGCCTTTTGGCAAACTCCAGGTGGGCTGTCATGTGCCTTTTTCTGAGGAGTGGCCACTCTACCATACCGGCCTGATTGGTGGAGTGCTGCAGAGTTGGTTGTTCTTCTGGAAGGTTCTCCTCTCTCCACACATAAATGCTGGAGCTCTGTCAGAGTGACCTTCAGGTTCTTGGTCATCTCCCTAACTAAGGCCCTTCTCCCCCAATTGCTCAATTTGGGTGGGTGGCCTGCTCTAGGAAGAGTCCTGGTGGTTCCAAGCTTCTTCCATTCACAGATGATGGAGGCCATTGTGCTCATTGGAAACTTCAATGCTGCAGACATTTTTCTGTACCCTTCCCCAGATCTGTGCCTCAATACAATCCTGTCTGAGGTCTACAGATAAATCCTTGGACTTCATGGCTTGGTTTGTGCTCTGACATGCACTGTGGGACCTTTTTATATAGACAATTGTTTGCCTTTTTCAAATCATGTCCACTCAACTAAATTTACCACAGGTGGACTCCAATCAAGTTGTAGTGGAAATGGCATGCACCTAAACTCAATTTTGAGTGCCACGGCAAAGGCTGTGAATACTTGTGTGTACATTTTATTTTTAATAAATTTGCAAAAATGTCAAACAAACTTCCTTTACCTTGTCATTATGGGGTATTGTTTGTAGAATTTTGAGAAAAATGTATAAATGTTTATCTTTTTTGGAATAAGGCTGTAACATAACAAAATGTGGAAAGAGTGAAGCGCAGTAAATACTTTCCGGATGCACTGTAGAAAGACTAAACCATTAAAGTCTCCATTGGCTTGTATGGAAGACGGAGCAGGAGCACAGTAACCTCCTCTAAACTGCCGACCCAGCTCAAATGAAGCACTGCACACTCTTTCACTGACACCGGGCAGAGAAGGGGATGAGAAGCTCTCGACACGGCTGCTGACACAGAAGCACACATGGGAGAGAGATACGATAAGGTGACCGGGCTCAGATGACACAGTAAGACATGGCGCATTGCTTCTAATATGACGGCAAGTACGGGAGAGAAGATCTTCACTGAATCACTGGTCTATTTTACACACGCATCTTTGGAGTGTAGCTGGGAGCTCTGTCTCTCCGCCTGTCACTTGTTGCACTGAAACCAGAAGCAGAGTTTTATAGTTTTTCCAGGACACCCCTGAGGACTCTCGGCGGCACACCAGTGTGCCGTGGAACCCCCAGTTGAAAAAGCCTGCACTACCTGCAACAGAAGTTTGTTGACTTTATTCTATTAAAGAGAGAGTTGTAAGCCATGAGTGACCTTTAAGTATTCCTATGGATTATATTTTCAACGAGGGACACCTTTTCCTGGGGCCAAGAAAATAATCCATTGACAACACTCCAAAGGTGACTATAGGAGACTTTTTTTATTTATTTTTTATTTGTTTTTGATAAGGCCAATAAAAAATAAATAAAAAAAAGGAACAGATTCCCCCTATCTAGGTAGGTGAAGTGGATAGAGATATCCTCCCCGCTGACAGCAATACTCCACTGTCGGAATACACTGATCAGTGGCTGCGGCCGATTGGCTGCAGTTGCTAATAAAGAACAGTTTTGCAACATTCCCATGCAATTTCTCTTCTGGAAAAAAAAATGCCCCTACCTGCCTGTTTGTTGTTTTCTCTGGCGCTTACAGTGCTGGTCCGATCCCTGGATAAGTGGCACCTGCGCGAGCGCAGCAGTGACTTTATTTCGCACTAAATGAAGATGGCCAAGGACTGGCACACGGGAGAAGATGCAAGGCATCTTTAGTTCCACTTTAGGAGATTTACCCTTAGGGTCCTTTCACACGAGCGGACCATTCATCCGTTCATTACAAGTCCGTTAACGGACTTGTAATGAATCCCTATGGGATCGCGTCCGTTAGCGGATGGAGCATCCGCTAACGTCCGCGTCCGTCGGGATCCGCTTTTGCGAACGGAAGAAACCCTATTTTTCTTCCCTTCGGGGGAACGGATCGGATGCCGACGGACAGACGGTCCGTCTGCATCCGATCCCCCCATAGGGGAGAGCGGAGCAAAAATAGGGCCGTCTCTGCACTGTGTGCGGGGACCGCCCTATCCGCCGACAGCTCATCGGGGATGACGGAGGATCCCCGCGGACACACGGAGCGGACACAGAAACGGTCCGCTCCGTGTGAAAGGACCCTTAATCTGGAGATTTATTCTTACTTCCAGGACAGGAACTGTTTTAGCTAGGGTACGGGATAAACTTCATACTCAATGCAATTAAAAATAAATAAATGCTTTAGTGAGTTTATTAGAATACCTAAGTGAGATCATGTAGAATATCTTTGACTGGATTACAAGCAACAATTATGGTCATGGGACTTTAAATGAGGCATATCACAAAATGAAATTACAAAAATAGAAAATGTATTATAAAGTTTATTTAAAAGTTCATTGTAAAAAGCACATTTCATATTTGGTGAAATACATGGTAAAGGATAAAACTTGATTGATATACAGGATTGAGAGCTGACATATGGTACATTGTGACAGCAGGCAGGTAAAATCGCCTGGTTCTGGTTGCATCCAGGGTTGCAAATATGTGTCCCAGATTCAGGCTCTATGCCGATTTGTACCACTAGGGGGAAGGGCAGGGAGTCCTGCAGGGGTAGAGGTAATGAGCCCAGCTAAATTGAGTTGGCTCATTAAGGCCTCTACAAAAACTCCCAGCATGCAAAGGGAGTTGCTCCATCCTGGAACTAGCCTATTTAGACTGGGGGGCCTGATACCTGTCTGCGCGGTGAGACAACGCCTGTGTGGCAAACCTCTTTAACAGGGAGATAGGTGCTGGGGACAGCACATGGCTGCACCTAGCTGATAGCCAGGGAACCTCTGTTTAGTAAGTGGCCAAGTTGGCAAGGATTTATTTTCATGTTTCTTTTTGTTTTTTGATGTTTTGTGGACCATTGTAAATCCCTGTTTGCTGCGCCTAATTTTTGTGTAGTGAACCCATCCAGGGGTCACACACACCCGCTGCCGAGCTAACCCCCCTCACACACATGATTATTATAATAAATACATAAATAACCAATACATGGTACAATAGACTAGACAAGTGCATGATAAATATAAAATGTAAGGATCGACAAATAGTAACTCTACGCATTTCGTCAGGAGTATGTTGCCCAAATTCTCAGTGAATAAAAGTAATACAAGATGTGTAGGGGTAAAGACCCCTAAATGGGTAACCAAAAATAATGATAGAGGCCAGAAGTCTGATACTCGCATGTCAGCTCAGAGTGAAAATCCAGCCTACGAGATGGATGTGAGGGTTGCCAATGACAAAGTCTGACCCGGGGCCGAGGCAGGGAAATCCCACCCGGACCAGAGGAACAGTACAAGAACCGACCAGGGGGAAGGAGTAATCCATCTATGGAAATCAGAAAAGCACATCTGACCAACACTGGTCTGAAAAAAACATGGTCAAAAAAATTATGTGATTGTGTATAGGTAGGTATAACAAACGGTGTATAAATGTCTGACAAATGTGCTGCAACTGACCAAGAACAGTGAAGGTGTATATGGGGAAGAGTGCCATCACTGGACATCCTGGGGAGAGAAGAGAAATGGAGATATGGGTAGATGATAAAGGAAAAAAGGCACCGCCATTCCTAAAAATAGAGACAACAGTGTGTTTTTTTTTTTTTGGATGGGGGGGGGTTTGGTGGTGCCGGCAAAGAAATGGTAATGAATGCTGAAATTTATAAATGTATAACAGACATTTTATTAGTACACAAGGTATGAATTAAAAATTAATTGTGCTTATGATATACAGGGGCGTAATTTTCAAGTATAATTGAAAAAGTGATCACTCAGCATGGTAATGGAGTGACTATCCCGACATGTTTCGCCACCCAGGGCTTCCTCAGGGGATATTTTTTAGAAAAAGACAGAAGATACAAAGATGTAGCACTGCATAAAACAGAACATATTTAGAGACATGACATTTACTTTTTTATAAGACATAATATATTAGTGTCAGTTTCCATGCCCTTTCAAATGTTACTCGCCCACGTGGAGAAGTCTCTTTGTCCGTGGCTGGGCGCCAGATAGGATGCTCTTCACTGGGTAACAAACCTGCACATGCTAGCCAATGCCCGAATGACCCAAGCCAGTATCTAGGTGTTGATGCAGGGTGTGTTAATCGGCTTTATTCAAACCATGAACCAAGAAATAAGAATGGGTGACTAGTCAAAAGGAATAGGGGGGGGAGGAAGAGGGAGGGAGAGAAGGGGGGGGAGAAAGGAAGAGGAGAGAAGGGGGGGGGGAAAGGAAGAGGAGAGAAGGGGGGGGAGAAAGTAAGAGGAGAGAAGGGGAGAACCAGTAAGAGGAGAGAAGGGGGGGGAGAAAGGAAGAGGAGAGAAGGGGGGGGAGAAAGGAAGAGGAGAGAGGGGGGGGGAGAAAGGAAGAGGAGAGAAGGGGGGGGGGAGAAAGGAAGAGGAGAGAAGGGGGGGGAGAAAGGAAGAGGAGAGAAGGGGGGGGAGAAAGGAAGAGGAGAGAAGGGGGGGGGAGAAAGGAAGAGGAGAGAAGGGGGGGGAGAAAGGAAGAGGAGAGAAGGGGGGGAGAAAGGAAGAGGAGAGAAAGGGGGGGGAGAAAGGAAGAGGAGAGAAAGGGGGGGGAGAAAGGAAGAGGAGAGAAAGGGGGGGGGAGAAAGGAAGAGGAGAGAAAGGAAGAGGAGAGAAAGCGGGGGGAGAAAGGAAGAGGAGAGAAAGGGGGGGGAGAAAGGAAGAGGAGAGAAAGGGGGGGGGGAAAGGAAGAGGAGAGAAAGGGGGGGGAGAAAGGAAGAGGAGAGAAGGGGGGGGGAGAAAGGAAGAGGAGAGAAGGGGGGGGGGGAAAGGAAGAGGAGAGAAGGGGGGGGGAGAAAGGAAGAGGAGAGAAGGGGGGGGGAGAAAGGAAGAGGAGAGAAGGGGGGGGGAGAAAGGAAGAGGAGAGAAGGGGGGGAGAATGGAAGAGGAGAGAAGGGGGGGAGAAAGGAAGAGGAGAAGAGGGGAGAAAGGAAGAGGAGAGAAGGGGGGAAGAAAGGAAGAGGAGAGAAGGGGGGGGAAAGGAAGAGGAGAGAAGGGGGGGGGAGAAAGGAAAAAGAGGAAGGGAGGGAAGAGGAGGGAAAGAGAAGGGTAGGAGTAAAAGAAGGCAGAGATGGTAAAGTGAATGTAAAAAAAAAAAAAAAAAAATTTAAGTCAACAAAAGACCAGATATGGTGTGAAAAAAGATCAAAACGGTGTGAAAATATTTGTAGAAAAAACACATCTTTGGCTGGATATGTCTTTTCTGTTATGTTTATACGTCATCCTTTTGGCTATTGTTTTTATCACAGGTGGTTGACGGTTTGCCGCTGACAGCAAACAACACAGCCCACACCCCATGGGTACAGTATATAGTCACATGCGTTCCCTTGTATAACTAACCAGGCTTAGATAACCCTCTCTAGAGCTCCAGCATCACATTGGTTAAATGGTGATGGGACCGACTCTGTACTTTCTCACTTAACACATGCTACATGCACGCTCTAACCTTTCCTATAGCTCTGTGGTCGGTATCTGTTGCGTAACGAGAGTAAATGATGCAGTTTTTGCTTTGTCATTTTTTTTTTTACACGTAGGGAATTTGGTGGAAATGTGTCAGTGCTCTTGAGGCGCAAATTATCTCCACAACAAAGGTGGTTGCCATGGCAGTAAGCTCGCTCAGTGCTGCCGGCTATTATAATGTGGGTAACTTTGCTAGCAGCGCTGGAAAAGCAGCAGCCGCCCTGAGTTTTTCAGACTTGTAAGTGCCACTTTCACTAACCAATTTGGATCGATTCAGGAGGAAGAGTTCGAGGTGCGGGAAACGTTCTGCGACCGAGGTACCCAGAGCGCCCTTTCGCGGCTCGAGGTGATGGAGGATGAACTGGTCGGGAAGCAGCAAGAAATCGAGGAGTTGAACAGAGAACTGGAAGAGATGAGGGGGGCCTATGGAACCGAGGGATTGCAACAGGTATGCAGACTTAAAGCTGAACTCTACATAGATGTAAATGACACCAGTTTATTTAGCTCTTTATTTTTTTAATCATTAAATGTATTTTTTATAAATGCATGCGTTGTAAATACCTGAATATGAATTGGTATCAGCCTTTTACAGGCTCGGTACAGCAGGGCTGATGTGTTAGAGGAAGGAGCGGCACAAGATACCAACCAGTACCTGCTGAACCAGACAAACTTTCATCCATGTATGGCTTGCTTAAAGAATAACTCCACTTTTGTTGAGAAAAAAACAACTCCCCCCCCCCCCCCCCCCCCCCCCCCCCGTGTGATTTCTGTACACTGCAAGGAGGTTAACAAACCTGGTCATAGATTCCTACCTTTTGTTATTCTGAAGAAAATATCTGTTTGTTTGTCTGTGTCCATGTTCAAAGTGAATCCATTTGGAGTGATTTTATAATTATCTATCAGCTGATGCACTTGAGTTCCAGTCGAGAATGTGACAGGGTCTGCACCCCTTTGGATGTAATTTCTATTTCACCTAAACATTAAATTTTTGTTGCAGGGGATGCCCAAAATCTGACTTTTATCTTGGTGCAGAATTCTGGGAAAGTCAGTAAGCCAATGGCACAAGCAGGAAATTACATTTTTAGGGGGTGTTCTGTACACCAGGGGTCCTCAACCTCCGGGCTGTGGACAAGTGCCGGTCCGTGGTCTGTTGGGAGCCAGGCTGCGTAGCTGGGAGTGGGCTGCAGGCGAGTTAGCCAGCACAACCTGCACTGACACTCTCCCACCACCAGAGAATGCCTGCTCCCCTTCTCCTAGAACCACTACTCCCCTTCTCCTAGAACCACTACTCCCTTTGATCTCAGTGGTCACCTTACCTATGCAGAGCAAGCAGAAGAGGAGGAAGGATAGCTGGTCTGATGCAGAGGTGACAGGTTGCACATGCCCACACCCTCTGGTGGTCACAGGTTGTGCCAAAACATGCCCTTCAGGTTGACAGGCAGCACCCCCCCCTCCCCTAGAGGTTATCGGCTGAACACAACCACATTCCCAGTTCATGAAGGGGTTGTTGCTAAGCCCCCATTCACATCTAGGCGTTGTTACGCCTGTAGCGCTACGCCGCTGCCGCCAGAGGGCTGGAAACACATTTCCCTCTATGGAGATGGTTCACATCTCCACGCCGAATGCCTGACGCCTGCCGCCTGAAAAAAGGTCCCGGACCTTTTTTTCAGGCGTCGTTCGGCTAGGAGATGGGAAGCATCTCCATAGAGGGGGTCAATCTGGGGCACATCTAGGCGGACAATACCGGCGTTTTGTCGCAGCAAATCGCGGTACAAAACGCAGCTATTTGTACCGCGATTTGCGGCGACAAAACGCCGCGATTTCGTCCGCCTAGATGTGATTGGAGCCTAAGGCTGGTGCCTGGTGCCAGGGAGGTGTTGGGGACCGTCGCTGAACAGGTTGCCATGTGGTATTGCAGTTTACAGAAAATTGAAGATTGAAAAGGAAAGTTAATTCTTAATAACCTTCAATTACAATATGACTTGTGCAGCAACTATACATGATATTTACCAGGGATATGCAATTAGCGGACCTCCAGTTGTTGCAAAACTACAAGTCCCATCATGCCTCTGCCTTTTGGTGGTATGTTTGTGGCTGTCAGAGTCTTGCTATGCCTCAAGGGACTTGTAGTCATGCTACAGCTGAAGGTTCGCTAACTGCATATCCCTGATATATACAGTATCTCACAAAAGTGAGTACACCCCTCACATTTTTGTAAATATTTTATTATATCTTTTCATGTGACAACACTGAAGAAATTACACTTTGCTACAATGTAAAGTAGCGAGTGTTCAGCTTGTATAACAATGTAAATTTGCTGTCCCCTCAAAATAAATCAACACACAGCTATTATTGTCTAAACCGCTGGCAACAAAAGTGAGTACACCCCTAAGTGAAAATGTACAAATTGGGCCCAAAGTGTTAATATTTTGTGTGGCCACCATTATTTTGCAGCACTGCTTTAACCCCCTTGGGCATGGAGTTCACCTCCATGATGACATCACGGAGCTGGTGGATGTTAGAGACTTTGTGCTCCTCCACCTTCCGTTTAAGGATGCCCCACAGATGCTCAATAGGGTTTAGGTCTGGAGACATGCTTGGCCTGTCCATCCCCTTTACACTCAGCTTCTTTAGCAAGGCAGTGGTCATATTGGAGGTGTGTTTGGGGTCGTTATCATGTTGGAATACTGCCCTGCGGCCCAATCTCCGAAGGGAGGGGGATCATGTTCTGCTTCAGTATGTCACAGTACATGTTGGCATTCATGTCTCCCTCAATGAACTGTAGCTCCCCAGTAACAGCAGCACACATGGTTTTACCCCGGTTTCCAAGCTTGAGAGGGTAACATCACAATGCTTCCAGCTATATTCTGGGAACGCTGAACATTTCAAATCTTGATAGAAAAGGCTACAACACAGCGCAAGTGTGTCTTCTCTTGGGATTTGGAAGCCTCATTGTTTCTAGGGACTTATTACCATGTACAAGGTAACGAGTCTATAAGGAGAACAGAAAGAATCGTTTATTGCAGAAGAGACATTGGGGGTTAATTACTAAAGCCAAATCCACTTTGCACTTCAAGTGCACTTGGAAGTGCAGTCGCTGTAAATCCGAGGGGGACATGCAAAAAAATGCATTTTAACCTGCACATGGATGATAAAATCAGCAGAGCTTCGCTCTCATTTCAGATCTACCCCTCAGATTTACAGCGGCTGCACTTCCAAGTGCACTTGTAGTGCAAAGTGAATTTGCCTTTTGTAAATAACCCCCATAGGTCTCTTCTGCTTTGAAAAACATTCTTGGCCTACCTAAAAGCCAGCTCCAGGATAGAAAAAAAAATCCTTGCACTGGAACCCTACCACACTGCAGGGGCAAAATGCTCCAGGGGGAGCTGAAGTAGCTGTATTGCCCATCTTATACCCTGCTCCAGCTGGCTCTACCACTCCCCTCTTCTCTGTCTTATTCTGGGTTGTGAGCAGTTCCTCTGTGTTATCAAGTACAATGCAAGGCTGTTAACCTTACACTGCAGATAGGTCAGCAAGATGTCAATCTCAGTCTACCCCTGGACCGCGGGAAGTCATTGGGTAGATCGCAAACACAATACTGTACTGCTTTACCGATCCTTATCACCGCCCCCCTCCTGCCCAGTCTCCAAGATTGGGAGGCAACACAATACTGGGTGGAGGGCAGGAAAGAAGTTATAGAAAAGAAGAATCACCCCTTTAAAATTATAATTGTGTTGCTTTGCAGCCTGAAATGAAGACATGCACAGTTTTTGTTTTATGCAGATATATTTGCTCAGTGCAGCTTATAACATCCAGGTGAAAGATAAAACACTAACCTGTCAGAAAAGAAAAAAGAAAAAAATTCAAAAACCGAATCGCTGAGTTGGAAAAAGGATTACCCCCTATTGAAAATGACTCTTCAACTAAATCAGGTGTAACTAATTGCCTTCTCAATGTGACACAAAGCCATGTGGAAACAAAGAGTGTAGCGCTACTCAAAAAGTAAAAATTAGGAAATAAAAAATGCCTGAAAACATTAAATTAAAATGGTTCTAAAATCCCAAACGTGACAATGAGAATATGAATGACCACATAAATACAAACTTAAATGTCCATATGTAGAAAACTCAAAGTGCAGAATTACACAGATATCTATCCTTAAAGCGGAGGTTCACCCATAGATTACACATTTTCCCCTTAGATGGATGCTCGTTTTGTCTAGGGGAATCGGCTAGTTGTTTTAAAATATGATCTGTACTTACCGTTTACGAGATGCATCTTCTCCGTCGGCTTCCGGGTATGGGTCTTCGGGAGCGGGCGTTCCTTCTTGATTGACAGTCTTCCGAGAGGCTTCCGACGGTCGCATCCATCGCGTCACGATTTTCCGAACGAAGCCGAACGTCGGTGCGCAGGCGCAGTATAGAGCCGCACCGACGTTCGGCTTCTTTCGGCTACGAGTGACGCGATGGATGCGACTGTCGGAAGCCTCTCGGAAGACTGTCAATCAAGAAGGAACGCCCGCTCCCGAAGACCCATACCCGGAAGCGACGGAGAAGATGCATCTCGTAAACGGTAAGTACGGATCATATTTTAAAACAACTAGCCGATTCCCCTAGACAAAACGAGCATCCATCTAAGGGGAAAAGAGAAAAAAAAAATAATTGGGTGAACTCCCGCTTTCTTTATCGTACATCACGGGACACAGAGCAGCATAGCCATTACATATGGGTTCAAAATAGTTAATATGCAAATACAGTGATACCTATTATAAATAAGGTGCCAAATGTGATATTAAACAGCGCTCAAAAAAATATGTGAAAATGTAAATATCAACAAATATAATATTGGTACAGTGACATAGTGAAAAATAAATAAATAATCCACCCTCTAAGTGAGTCAATATATAAGTGTCCAAAAATCCGTGCAAAAATCGCATCAAAAAATACCAGGTTGGCAAATAAAGTCCATGAACTGTCTAAGTGAACAAAAAAATATATATAAATAGTTCATAAATGGAGAGCAAAGGAAAAGAAAAAATCCTTCCCGATCTTCAATAAGTGCTTTCACCACACCACAGTGACTGCGTGCTTCCACCACCCATCAGAAATGCAAACTCACCGCAACAAATGGCCTGACACTTTCGTGTTTAGGCACACAGGCTTGTTAACTGACCCCCTCAGTTTAGTTGATAGAACTCCTTCTTTTCATATAGGGTGGAGCATTCAGTTAAACAGATGGAGATCCGAAGCAAAAAGAAAACTCCAAGATAACAGCCATATGCAAATAAGAAAAAGAGAGCACAATAGTGTGATACTGTAACACAACTTTTAATAACACACTACAAATCTCCCAAAGAATGCACTCACAAAGGTAACTCTTGTTACAAGCAGTGTATAAATCCAAAAACTGACACGGTGTAAAACAAAAAATAAAGATATCCTCCAGGTGAACTAGTGGTCACAGCGGACCAACGAATAGCCCAAGTGTTACTCACAGCCCTTGTGCAGGTGTACTGGAGCTGCTGCTTAGGTAATTGAGCTGGTGGCAGATTAGACCATTCCACGTTCAAGCTTAGAAAGTTAGGTGTGCGGTTGTGACTTCAGTAATCACTCCCCGACATGTTTCATCGAAATGATTTCTTCATGGGGTTACTTACCAGCTGTCTAGTGCCGCTTTATATAGTTGCCAGGGTCCTCCCTCCCCCCTTGTGTTAATCAGTAGGCACGCATCATAACAAGCTGCAGCTGAGTGGACTTACGTTCCTCCCAGCCATGCTAACATGCAGCTGATCCGCTCATCCAATCAGAGCAGCATCATCGTCATGACGCTGTAGCTGGCATTCTTCCAACGTGGTGGAGGCCCTCAGTGGCGACGTTGGTGTATTACACCACATCCCACTGCCTAGTATCGAATGTAATGTCTAACCCCGATGGTTAAACTGGGGTATGACACTCAACCTGCCTGCAGTGTATTCCATAATGGAGGGATGAAAACCAAATATTGCTGACTGTCAGCTTTTCGGATGTCCCTATGACCACAAGTTACCTCTAGGGTCTATGCATACAGAGTATAGCAATATAAATTCAGAAACACAGAGTACATTGGCTCTCATTATTTAAGCACAAGAGCCAGCCAATTAGTGGTGTGTATAGTTATGAATGACATGTATACATATATAAAATATATATTATATAGCACTCTAAAATCTACAAACACATCTCTAGACAATAAGTGTATATACAAAATATAAATGATATTTTAAAAATTGTATATAAAAGAGTTGCAGATATTGTTATCCATATTAAAAATGCATAAAAATATTAGTTAAAAGATATTAATAGGAATAAACAATATATATAAAATAATACATATATTTTTAAAAATGTTAAAATTATTTAAAAACATTATATTAAAATGAATACTGGAAAAAGATAATAAACTGGGCCATGAGCTGTAAATGACATGTGTATAAATATACGTTAGTAAAACAAATAAATGCTCTGGTTTAGACGTAAGTGGGTGTACTACATCATCCCCATATGCATGCACTCATCAAAACTCTGATCATGACGGGTAGCCCAGTTGTTTGGCCCCCTTATATAAACATAGCTCATGATCATCCTATATATGTAAAAACGCATGTCTCAAATCTATTGCTCATAATTTAGGCATTGCTAATGAAGCAATTCACATCCAGTTCTATGTTTAGTCCCCTCGGAAAATGGCTTTTTAACAGGAAGATCCATTGAGTTTCGCGCTGCGACAGGTCTCTCACCCTATTTGAGCCTCTCCACGAAGGGTACACACAGTCAATGCCGCAGAACTGAGCTAACGAGGGGTCTTGGTTATGTTTTTCTTTAAAGTGGACTGACACACTATGATACTCGAAGCCTTTCTTAATATTCGCAAGGTGTTCAGCCACTCGAATCCGCAATAACCGCTTGGTTCTCCCTACATAAAGTAGCCCACAGGGGCACCAGATCAGGTATACTACGTAAGAAGAGTTACACGTAATAAATTCTTTAATAGAAAAACTCTTCCCATCACTACTCATGACCTGTTGTTTACCCCTGTTACTTGTTCGTACAGTTCTACAGCAGATGCATTTCCTACAGGAGAAAAATCCTTTAAGATCTATTCTAAGGGCCTGTTGGTCTGGGGGATCTAAAATCTTACGAACCACCTTATCACCGAAATTAGGAGCCCTCCTGTAGATGAATCGTGGTTGACTCGGAAGAATTTCGGCAAGGTGTCTGTCCTTGCCCAAGATGTGCCAATGATTTTTAAAAATGGCCTCTACCTCCCTATATTATGGGTTTCATGCCCAATATAGGGAGGTAGAGGCCATTTTTAAAAATCATTGGCACATCTTGGGCAAGGACAGACACCTTGCCGAAATTCTTCCGAGTCAACCACGATTCATCTACAGGAGGGCTCCTAATTTCGGTGATAAGGTGGTTCGTAAGATTTTAGATCCCCCAGACCAACAGGCCCTTAGAATAGATCTTAAAGGATTTTTCTCCTGTAGGAAATGCATCTGCTGTAGAACTGTACGAACAAGTAACAGGGGTAAACAACAGGTCATGAGTAGTGATGGGAAGAGTTTTTCTATTAAAGAATTTATTACGTGTAACTCTTCTTACGTAGTATACCTGATCTGGTGCCCCTGTGGGCTACTTTATGTAGGGAGAACCAAGCGGTTATTGCGGATTCGAGTGGCTGAACACCTTGCGAATATTAAGAAAGGCTTCGAGTATCATAGTGTGTCAGTCCACTTTAAAGAAAAACATAACCAAGACCCCTCGTTAGCTCAGTTCTGCGGCATTGACTGTGTGTACCCTTCGTGGAGAGGCTCAAATAGGGTGAGAGACCTGTCGCAGCGCGAAACTCAATGGATCTTCCTGTTAAAAAGCCATTTTCCGAGGGGACTAAACATAGAACTGGATGTGAATTGCTTCATTAGCAATGCCTAAATTATGAGCAATAGATTTGAGACATGCGTTTTTACATATATAGGATGATCATGAGCTATGTTTATATAAGGGGGCCAAACAACTGGGCTACCCGTCATGATCAGAGTTTTGATGAGTGCATGCATATGGGGATGATGTAGTACACCCACTTACGTCTAAACCAGAGCATTTATTTGTTTTACTAACGTATATTTATACACATGTCATTTACAGCTCATGGCCCAGTTTATTATCTTTTTCCAGTATTCATTTTAATATAATGTTTTTAAATAATTTTAACATTTTTAAAAATATATGTATTATTTTATATATATTGTTTATTCCTATTAATATCTTTTAACTAATATTTTTATGCATTTTTAATATGGATAACAATATCTGCAACTCTTTTATATACAATTTTTAAAATATCATTTATATTTTGTATATACACTTATTGTCTAGAGATGTGTTTGTAGATTTTAGAGTGCTATATAATATATATTTTATATATGTATACATGTCATTCATAACTATACACACCACTAATTGGCTGGCTCTTGTGCTTAAATAATGAGAGCCAATGTACTCTGTGTTTCTGAATTTATATTGCTATACTCTGTATGCATAGACCCTAGAGGTAACTTGTGGTCATAGGGACATCCGAAAAGCTGACAGTCAGCAATATTTGGTTTTCATCCCTCCATTATGGAATACACTGCAGGCAGGTTGAGTGTCATACCCCAGTTTAACCATCGGGGTTAGACATTACATTCGATACTAGGCAGTGGGATGTGGTGTAATACACCAACGTCGCCACTGAGGGCCTCCACCACGTTGGAAGAATGCCAGCTACAGCGTCATGACGATGATGCTGCTCTGATTGGATGAGCGGATCAGCTGCATGTTAGCATGGCTGGGAGGAACGTAAGTCCACTCAGCTGCAGCTTGTTATGATGCGTGCCTACTGATTAACACAAGGGGGGAGGGAGGACCCTGGCAACTATATAAAGCGGCACTAGACAGCTGGTAAGTAACCCCATGAAGAAATCATTTCGATGAAACATGTCGGGGAGTGATTACTGAAGTCACAACCGCACACCTAACTTTCTAAGCTTGAACGTGGAATGGTCTAATCTGCCACCAGCTCAATTACCTAAGCAGCAGCTCCAGTACACCTGCACAAGGGCTGTGAGTAACACTTGGGCTATTCGTTGGTCCGCTGTGACCACTAGTTCACCTGGAGGATATCTTTATTTTTTGTTTTACACCGTGTCAGTTTTTGGATTTATACACTGCTTGTAACAAGAGTTACCTTTGTGAGTGCATTCTTTGGGAGATTTGTAGTGTGTTATTAAAAGTTGTGTTACAGTATCACACTATTGTGCTCTCTTTTTCTTATTTGCATATGGCTGTTATCTTGGAGTTTTCTTTTTGCTTCGGATCTCCATCTGTTTAACTGAATGCTCCACCCTATATGAAAAGAAGGAGTTCTATCAACTAAACTGAGGGGGTCAGTTAACAAGCCTGTGTGCCTAAACACGAAAGTGTCAGGCCATTTGTTGCGGTGAGTTTGCATTTCTGATGGGTGGTGGAAGCACGCAGTCACTGTGGTGTGGTGAAAGCACTTATTGAAGATCGGGAAGGATTTTTTCTTTTCCTTTGCTCTCCATTTATGAACTATTTATATATATTTTTTTGTTCACTTAGACAGTTCATGGACTTTATTTGCCAACCTGGTATTTTTTGATGCGATTTTTGCACGGATTTTTGGACACTTATATATTGACTCACTTAGAGGGTGGATTATTTATTTATTTTTCACTATGTCACTGTACCAATATTATATTTGTTGATATTTACATTTTCACATATTTTTTTGAGCGCTGTTTAATATCACATTTGGCACCTTATTTATAATAGGTATCACTGTATTTGCATATTAACTATTTTGGATTCTATAATTTTTAAAGCAGCAGCTCTTGCATATTTATTAATTTATTCATTTATTTTATAAATATCACTAGTGTTCACATTTATTCTCCAGCTACGCGCAGTGAGGGTGGCTCACATTAGACGGCCCTTATCTCCACCCCTTTTTTCTACATTACATATGGGTTATATAGTGTACCTTCAGGTGATGGACACTGGCACTCTCCGACAGGAAGTTCCCTCCCTATATAACCCCCACCCATAGTGGGAGTACCTCAGTTTTTTCGCCAGTGTCTTAGGTGTTGGTGCACGTTGAAGGTTGTGCCTGCAGTTTGTCCTTGGGACCAGGGCCAGCCGACCGGATCCGTCCAAGGTGCTTCATAGCCAAAGTGGACGGTACCCGGGCCCCAATTCGTGGATGGGGTTTTGCCTATAATGCCTCTCCTTGGAGGGCTGGACTCTGGGTTCCAGGACTGGGTTTTTTAACCTATGAATACCTGCTGCCAGTAGTGCTGTATAGGTCCAGGTGTGTGGTGTTCCTGACTTGGACCCCGGTCCCTGAAGGTCTATGACCATACCCACGGTGAAGGGGGAAGATTGGGCCTCTTGCATGAGCAATACCCTGCGGCGTGGAAAGGTAAGCGGGGGGCCTACGGAACTTGGTTTGTCAGTGGGCTCCCCACAGGGGACTCTGGGGAAAAGCCTTTTTTATGCCTCTGTGCATGGGCTAAAAGAGAAACCACAAAGTCTGCATGACTGGATGGCTCAAACACCCAGGTATACTGTTCCTCTGGCTGGGCTAATAGACTGCTGCTGCTGCTACAAGGTGTTTTGCTCCATGAAATGTAAAAGGGAGCATGTCAGGTTTAAATTACTTACTTCCTGATGTCTGTGTATCTCCAGCAGCTCCCGGGCTCCTCTCCCCACATGGATTCTGCTTCCTGCTTCCTGAAAGCGGCGTCGGGAGCGCGCGCGCGTGCGCGCGCACTGTTATAGGCGCCGACGCTGCGTGGAGGGGCGGGGGACGCCCAGGGAGTTCCCTCCCCTCTGTACATCAGAGGGAAAAACTCTATTTAGCCTGTCAGTTTGCTGAAGGCTGTGAAGGGACACGGAGCAGCGATGCTGAGCAGGATAGGTTTGCCTATGTTATGCTGACACAGTGACACCTAGTGGCCGTTTTTTTTGTACACACCTTGCTAAAGAGCTGTTTAAGCTCATATTTTCTCTAAAAAGCCGGTGTACTAAGTAGCAGTCAGAGTACTTAGTATTTGGTACTCTCTTAGCCCAGCATTAAGGGAAGCAATATTAGGATATGATTAAGCCCTTGGGGCTCAATATTGCTATCTCTTGTTAGGTTTTGGGAAGTTTAGTTTCTGTCTAACATTACCCTAGCCTAAATTTTTTTCCTCATTTATTTAAATGTGTGTTTTTCTCCAGCTATTACAGTTAGTTGTATATTAGCGGAGTATCTCAGATTTGTTATTATGGCTCCTAAGGGTGCAGGGAACGCTAAAAATGCTAAAAGTGTTAAAAAGCCGAAGGGTTCCCCATCGGGCTCGGAGGATATTTCCCAGAATCCACCTGCCCCTACCTCCCCGGAGGATCCGGAGGTTGCTGCCCTGGGTGAGCCATCGGGGTTGCTAGGTGCTATGGCGGGCCCTATTCAACCAACTCCTTCCTATGTCACGGAAGAGATGTTAGCCTCCACCTTGGGTGGATTTGAAAAGAGGATGGCCGCTCTTATTACGGCCTCTTTATCCGGGAAGAAGCGGGCTAGGTCCCCGTCTCCCAGGTTTGAATCTCCTGAGGAAGATGTCCTTTCCACTGAGGAATTGGAAGATACAGGAGACCAGGCTGAGGATCATCTGGACCATTTGGGTTCTGAAGATTCTACTATAGAAGAACCTTTTTCAGCTTCTCACGCAGAAAAATTGTGGGTTCAGTCCTTAACGGATATGGTGCGGTCAGCTTTTAAAATGCCTTTGCCTCAGCCTCTGGCCTCCGCTGTGTCCTCATTGGGCTCCCTAAAAGCGCCCCAAGCCAACCTGGTGTTCCCGGTCCATCCTTTGTTAAAGGACCTGATATTTCAGGACTGGGTTAAGCCAGACAGGATTTTTCTGCCTCCTAAAAGGTTCGCAGTTATGTACCCTTTAGAGGAGGAGTTTTCAAAAAAATGGGCTGTCCCCACTGTTGACGCAGCCATATCATGTGTCAATAAAGCTTTAACATGTCCAGTGGACAATATTCACATGTTCAAAGATCCTGTGGATAAAAGGCTTGAGACCTTACTAAAGGCATCCTTTTCCACAGCGGGGGCAGTGGTCCAGCCAGCTGTAGCTGCCATTGGCGTCTGCCAGGCTTTAAAAGACCAGGCCAAGCAGGCCCTAAAGGACCTCCCGGCTCAACAGGCTCAGGACTTAGCCGATCTACCTAGAGCCTTATGTTTCGCGGTAGACGCTATCAAGGATTCAATCCAACAGGCGTCCCGCCTATCCCTGTATTTGGTCCACATGAGAAGATTACTTTGGTTAAAGAACTGGTCTGCAGAAACCCCCTGCAAAAAACTCCTTACAGGATTCTCCTTTCAAGGAGAGAGATTGTTTGGAGAAGATCTTGACAAATATATTCAAAAGATCTCTAGTGGTAAGAGCACCCTTTTACCGGTTAAGAAAAGGTTCCGAGGTCCCTCTTTTAAGCGCCCAACCTCTCCAGTTCCAGGGCCCTCATTCTCTAGGCAGTATCGACGGCCTCCTGGACGCGCAGCTACAAACAGGCCCCAGGGGCAAGCTGCAGGGAACAAGAGACCGTGGAACCGTAAGCCGGTTAAGGCTGCCCCTAAGGCAGCCTTGTGAAGGGGCGCCCCCACTCTCTCGAGTGGGGGGAAGACTCCGGTTGTTCTCGGAGTTGTGGGGGGCCCAAGTTACCGACCAATGGGTTCTGTCCTCAGTAACTCAGGGGTACAAGCTGGAGTTTCGGGAGTTCCCCCCTCCTCACTTTCAAATGTCAAGACTTCCAGGCGACCCTCAGAGACAGGCATCGCTTCTGTCCGCCCTAGAGCGACTCCTATCTCAAGGAGTGATTATGGAAGTACCAGCAGGGGAGCAAGGACAAGGGTTTTACTCAAACCTCTTCGTTGTCCCGAAGCCAAACGGCGACGTCAGGCCTATTCTGGACCTAAAGTTATTAAACCGCTTTTTAAGAGTCCGGTCTTTTCGAATGGAGTCCATTCGTTCGGTGGTGGCCGCCCTCCAAGGAAAGGAGTTCTTGGCCTCCATCGATATAAAGGACGCATACCTGCACGTTCCGATTTTCCCAGGCCATTACAGGTATCTGCGTTTTGCCCTAAACTATCGGCATTATCAGTTCGTGGCTCTTCCGTTCGGACTAGCCACGGCCCCTCGGGTTTTTACGAAGATCCTGGCCCCCGTATTAGCCATCCTAAGGGAACAGGGCATTCTGATCATGGCCTACCTAGACGATCTTCTGGTAGTCGACCACTCAGCGGCCGGTCTAAATCGGGCAGTGTTGCTAGCAGTAAACTGCCTAGAGTCCCTGGGTTGGGTTCTAAACCGGGACAAATCGGCTTTACAGCCCACAAGAAGGTTGGAGTATCTAGGTCTGATTTTAGATACAAGACAACAACGGATCTTCCTGCCCCAGTCCAGAGTGGACTCGATAAGGGAGTTAATCCACATAGTCCTAAGCAGCACAAGGCCATCTATACGCCTCTGCATGCGCCTGTTGGGAAAGCTAGTGGCCACCTTCGAGGCAGTGCCCTATGCCCAGATCCATTCTCGGAGACTACAGAGAGCAATTCTCGCGGCCTGGGACAAAAGACTCCAGGCCTTGGATCTTCCCATTTCCCTTCCCTATGCGGTAAGGCAGAGCCTGTGTTGGTGGCTAGTCACAAAAAATCTTCTGAAAGGAAGATCGTTCAATCCCCCCTCATGGAGGATAGTAACCACGGACGCCAGCCTATCAGGTTGGGGTGCAGTCCTAGACGATTTAACCCTACAGGGGAAATGGTCAAGGGCAGAATCAGCCCTACCCATAAATGTCTTAGAGATCCGAGCAGCTCGGTTGGCTCTTTTGGGCTGGACGGAGGTTCTGCAGGGCTCCCCAGTAAGGGTACAATCCGACAATGCCACTGCCATAGCATATATAAACCACCAGGGTGGCACCAGGAGTCAGGCAGCCCAAAGGGAGGTAGATCGGATCTTTTCATGGGCAGAAGCCCATGTCCCCTGCATCTCAGCTATCTTTATCCCCGGGGTGGACAATTGGCAAGCGGACTTCCTCAGCCGCCAACAGATGTCCCCAGGGGAGTGGTCCCTCCATCCCGAAGTGTTCCAGGTCATTTGCCGGAAGTGGGGTACTCCGGAGGTGGACATTATGGCGTCCAGATTCAATGCCAAAGTAGCAAACTTTGTCTCTCGAACGAGGGATCCATTGGCCTGCGGGACAGATGCCTTGGTGTGTCCTTGGCATCAGTTTGCGCTAATCTATGCCTTCCCTCCAATACGGATGCTACCCCGTCTTCTTCACAGAATTCAAAGGGAACGCAAGCCAGCGATTCTAGTGGCCCCAGCGTGGCCCCGAAGACCTTGGTACTCCTTGATAAAAAGGATGACCGTAGAGGAGCCTTGGGTCCTCCCTCTACGTCCGGACCTCCTCTCACAAGGGCCATTCTACCACCCTGCCTTACAGGCCCTAAATTTAACGGCCTGGCGGCTGAGTCCCTGATTCTCAGAAACAGAGGCCTTTCAGGGCAGGTCGTTTCTACCCTTATAAACGCAAGAAAACCAGTTTCCAGGTTTATACTATAGGGTGTGGAAGGCCTATATTACCTGGTGTGAAACCAGGAAATGGGATCCCCGCAAATATACTATTGGGAGAATCCTGGAGTTTTTACAGTTGGGAGTGGAAAAAGGTTTGGCGGTCGGCACAATCAAGGGGCAGGTGTCTGCCTTGTCGGTCTTCTTCCAGAGATCGTTGGCTGCCCATTCCTTAATGAAATCCTTTTTACAAGGTGTTATTCGGGTGAATCCCCCGATTAAAGCTCCCCTGTATCCTTGGGATCTAAATTTGGTTCTATCGGCCTTGCAAAGGCAGCCCTTTGAGCCCTTGTCCGTGATTCCTTTGGTCCTTTTGACTAGGAAACTAGTGTTTCTGGTGGCCATGGCATCCGCCAGAAGGGTGTCGGAGTTGGCAGCCTTGTCATGTAAGGCACCTTATTTATTATTGCATAAGGACAGGGTCGTTTTGCGGCCGCTTCCGTCCTTCCTGCCTAAGGTGGTATCAAATTTTCACCTTAATCAAGATGTGATTCTTCCATCATTTTTTCCAAAGCCTTCTTCTAAGGAAGAGAGGTTACTACATTCCTTGGATGTAGTTAGAGCTGTAAAGATTTACTTGGAAGCTACAGCCCAGATTCGTAAGACGGACGTCTTATTCATTCTGCCGGAAGGGCCCAAGAAGGGCCAGGCAGCGTCTAAGGCCACTATTGCTAAGTGGATTAGACAGACGATTATTCAGGCCTATGGCCTGAAGGGGAAGAGTCCACCCTTATCGGTTAAGGCTCATTCCACTAGAGCTATAAGTGCCTCTTGGGCAGCGTATCACCAGGTCCCTATGGCTCAGGTCTGCAGGGCAGCAACCTGGTCATCTGTCCACACATTTGCAAAATTTTATCAAATGGACGTTAGGAGGAACGCTGATTCAGCCTTTGGGCAGGCGGTACTGCGGGCCGCAGTTTAATCTCCTCTTGTCCGGTGGCACCTCTTGTTTGGTTTTTTCTGGTTGTCTCCCTCCCCTCATGGAGCATTGCTTGGGGACATCCCATATGTAATGGCTATGCTGCTCTGTGTCCCGTGATGTACGATAAAGAAAAAGGGATTTTTATTAACAGCTTACCTGTAAAATCCTTTTCTTGTAGTACATCACGGGACACAGAGCTCCCACCCCTCTTATGGGGAATTTTGGGATGCATATTGCTTGCTACAAAACTGAGGTACTCCCACTATGGGTGGGGGTTATATAGGGAGGGAACTTCCTGTCGGAGAGTGCCAGTGTCCATCACCTGAAGGTACACTATATAACCCATATGTAATGGCTATGCTGCTCTGTGTCCCGTGATGTACTACAAGAAAAGGATTTTACAGGTAAGCTGTTAATAAAAATCCCTTTTTAAGGTGATCAAACTCGATTGTTTGTAAAATCCAAAACTTAGTAATGGCTTCAAACAAAATTGAAGTGCTGAAAGTGTTGAGGTGAATTGAAGTGAAGAAAAACCACCACCGAGAGGTAAGGAGCTTACCAGAGTGTTTGAACCCAGGAGAACATATGTTCAAAAGGGTCAAACAGGCTTTGTGTGGTGAAGCCACGATGGAACTGGGACAATCCTGTGTGTTTCTCAAATTGCTGTGTCAAGAGTGACCAAATGCCAGCAGGATGAAATATGCCATGGAAGAGGATGGCTGGTAAACAGGTGATCTTGCAGGGCATGATGGTCCAGGAAATCCCAGGTCAGTGTGTATCATTAATTGGAAGAAAAAAAACGGCCACATAACATAACTCTATATATGTATCAATATTTTAATGTAGCAAGAACACTTTCATTTAGGTTGATAAACAAGCACTTTGTGCAAAGATGTGTCAACAATAGAGTCCATCCCGACGCGTTTCGTCTCTAGGACATCATCTCCCCAGATGACAATGACCTAAAGCACACAGTGGTTAAAGGAGACAAGGGTGGATGCCTTTGCATGGCCTAGTCAGGGCCCAGACTTAAACGCCAAGTCTAGATGTGCAATTTTAGTAGAGGCATATCCCAACAGATTAAACACAAGGGGGTGATCCTTTTTCCAACTCTGTGATTCTGTTTTTTTGAGTTTTTTGTATTTGTTGGTGTTCCATCTTTCACTTGGAGTAAATACAGCTGGTTAAACTAAAACTATCTGTCTTCATTTCAGCAAAATGTGATTATGAAGGGGGGAGGATCTTTTCTATATCCACTGTATCTCAGTTAACCATTCAATTAACTAGCAGGTGATAGAACGTGGAGCCGTCTTAACAACCAATTACCAGCTTGTTAATATGAAACGTTAACTCCGACAGCTCCCGGCCTCTATCCAGTACTGTGCTGCCTCCACTGTGCTGTACACCGGTTGTAAGGTAGGAGAGTGCTACCTACACACTACAGCAGGGCTCAAAATTTCAAGTCCTGAGCTACTAGCCAGGCCTCAAGGCGTACTCGCCACCAGTTGCCCCGCCCAACCCCTACCATGTCCCATTTTATTTAGAATTAAGTTATAAAAAGAAATATTAACAGCAACTTTATCCGTGCCCAAAAATGCAGCCTGCCCATGTCTACCAATGCAGCCACGTGTCCCCAGTGCAGCCACGTGTCCCCAGTGCAGCCACGTGTCCCCAGTGCAGCCACGTGTCCCCACATTGCAGCCAGATGTCCCTACATTGCAGCCAGATGTCCCCACATTGCAGCCAAATGTCCCCATATCACAGCCAAATGTCCCCATATCGCAGCCTACCTGTGCTGGGTAAGAGAGAGGAGTCGGAGCCGTGTCCCTTGTCCGGGAAACTTTGATAGACAGATCACCCGTCCAATACTGGGACAAGGGGAGGGGCTGTATATGACGCTCGCGGCGGGGAACACAGCTATTGAATTGAAAGCTGTATGGGGGGGGGGTGATGTGTAGGGGGGCAAAGGACACTACTATGGTGGGTGGCAGAGGACATTACTGTGGGGTTAGATGATTTGAAGGGGGGGATGGAGGACACTACTGCAATGCACTTTCTTCATGCCATCTTTTTATCTTTTTATTAGGGGCTTTTTTTTTTTAAGGCTGCATTCACACCTTGGCGTAAGCGATTTGCGGCGTTTTTACCGCGATTCGCCGTGACAAATTGCGGCGTTTTTCCCCCGCGATTTGCCGCGACAAAACGCAGCGTTTTTCCCCAGCGGTTTTGTACAGGTTTTTGGCATCAATGTAAAACGCCCAAGCCGCCCGATTCGCGCGTCAAAAAAGGGTCCGGGACTTGTTTGAAATTCAGGCGTTCGGCATTCTTTCGGCGTTTTGCGTTTGAGATGTGAACCATCTCCATAGAGAATAATGTTATTTTTCCCCTCTAGCGTTTTTGAGCATCGCGCTTCAGGCGACAAAACGCTCAGGTGTGAATGCAGCCTAAGGGTGATCTTTGCTTTCCTCCATGGTGGACAGGTAGGTCTCAACTTTTGAAAGATTGCCTAGCCTTCTATAGATGGTAGAAAAAGGTGTGCAACTTTGGCCGGGGGCTCCTACTATGGTGGGTGGCAGAGGACATTACTGTGGGGTTAGATGATTTGAAGGGGGGGGGGGGAGGACACTACTGCAATGCACTTTCTTCATGCCATCTTTTTATTAGGGGCTTTTTTTTTTTTTATTCTTTTTAAGGCTGCATTCACACCTAGGCGTAGGCGATTTGCGGTGTTTTTACCGCGATTTGCTGTGACAAATTGCGGCGTTTTCCCCGAGGTTTTGTACAGGTCATTGGCATCAATGTAAAATGTAAAATGCCCAAGCCGCCCGATTTGCGCGTCAAAAAAGGGTCTGGGACTTGTTTGAAATTCAGGCGTTCGGCGTTTTGCGTTGGCGATGTGAACCATCTCCATAGAGAATAATGTTATTTTTCCCCTCTAGCGTCTTTGAGCGTCGCGCTTCAGGCGACAAAACGCTCAGGTGTGAATGCAGCCTAAGGGTGATCTTTGCTTTCCTCCATGGTGGACAGGTAGGTCTCAACTTTTGAAAGATTGCCTAGCCTTCTATAGATGGTAGAAACAGGTGTGCAACTTTGGCCGGGGGCTCCTTAGGGAGGAGCTTTCATTAAAGAATACCTGGTGATCCTACGATGACAGTCCTTGTTCATGAACTTCCTTTTAGAGTGACAATTGCTCCTACGTTGTCACCCTGTCACATGCAGTAGAGAATAAAAGCAGGTTTGCAGACACATATGGTGCAGGCAGGTTTTTATAAACAGGAAGCTGGTTCAGAGCAATGCAGTGCAGTTGTCACTGGGGCTAGTTCATGTTGAGATTGGCAGCATTGTGATGTAAAAAAAAAATATATATATATTTTATGAAAAAAAAATAGCTCTTGATGCACAATGTTCCAGCAAACTAAATGCTATTTGGTTGGGGTTTAGATCGACTGTAAGAAAAATACTTTTCTCAATCTGCACTGAATTATTTCCCCATGATGGTGAGAGCATCCAAGATCCATTGTGCCCAACCTCCACCCCCACCCCCAATACCACTGTGCTTTATGCTGTATGACGTCACATCTCACAGCAGTTCCCTCTGTAATCAAATATTATTCAAGCTGTAAAGTGAACACTGTTCTGTAGAAGCAAACAATCTAATGTATTTATTTTTTTATTATTAATTTCCCCCTCCCACCTCAAGATGCATATCAGAAAAACAGTGTGCCGCCTCACTTCTCAAATGGCAGCCATCTTCATGGTGAGATAATGCAGTTTCCCGGCTACACCTGTCCCCCCCCGTGTGTAGATAGTCCAGTTCAGTGCCAGTGGTTCTGTTTTTTGCCATTGTCCTTTTGTTTACCTAGAATTTTCCCTTGTTATGCACTGACCTGATGGTTGTTCTAATTTCTGCGATTTCAAGGATCCGATCAGTAGACAAATCCTATAGAACAATTGCAAGGATTGTCTTGAAATTTATAAATTAAAAAAAAAATATGCAAGAATATTTGAAGGTAACCCTTTACCAGTGGTACATTTGGGGCCACGGGTGAAGGTTGGGTTTAGGCCTAGACCAAAGGAGTCGGGGTGCTTAGGGTAGTTTTTTTTTTACAAAAGGAAGGGTGAGAAAAGAGTTGGGGCTCACTTGCTTTGGCTTCATCACACATTAAAGAGTCTACCGCTTCAACATGCTTTTATGTGTTTTTGATGCTTCGATTTTGCTTTGAATAAGCTTTGGTGATGCTTCCGTGATGTTCTTTTAAAGCTTTGTTGAAGCTTGACATATGCCCTGTGTGTGTATATCTCATACCTGCACTTTTTCCAAAACAAAGCGAAGCTAAAACTGAATTAAAGCCTCTCCAAAAGCCGCAGGTGCTTCAAGCGAACTCTGTCATAGAGTTCTATGGAGGCTTTGAAGATGCTTTGAAGCACCGCTAAAGAGATATGGGGTATAGTTTTTGAAGCAAAGCAAATGCAAGGTGTAAACAGGACTGTAAGCCAATCATTTTATTTAGTGACCGGAGCTTTGACTGGCATTCAGAGAGCATGTCTGAAGCCTTGTTTTGAAGCAAGTGTAAACTAGCCTTTAGGGTAACCACTTCACGCGAAATGACATACCTGTACGTCGTTTTGAGGAAGTGGTTGTACCAGAGTGAAGCCTGCAGCTGCAGACATCACCCTGGTACCGTTTTTTTGAGAGCGGAGGGTTTTCTTATAACAAGCTCAGCAGCTGCTCTGTCATTATCGTAAGCAGCGGGAGGGGACATTCCCCCCACATTCTGCCACCTTCCACCACTCAGCCTGGGTCTCTTGTCACACCGAACAAAGCGGGAATCGTCTTCGATCGGGTCTCCGATGTAGTAACCCGGAAGCGATGTCACAACGTTACTTCTGGTTTACTCGGCTGCCAATGGCGCCAATTTCAAAAAAATCTACAGTATTAAAAAATGCAGATGTTGGCATTTTGAATGAATGAATGAATGAATGAATGAATGAAAAACTTGTATAGCGCTACATATGCGAACTGAATTGCCTCAAGGCGCTTGGTGAATTTGAATACTTTGAATACTTTTAAGTACAAAGTAGGGATTTGGGGTCTTTTAGACCCCAGATCCCTCCATAAAGAGTACCTGTCACAACCTATTACTGTCGCAAGGGATGTTTACATTCCTTGTGACAGCAATAAAAGTGATCAGATTAAATTTTTTTTTGTTAAATCCCACTCGTTTCAATGTCCATCATAAAGCAGAACTAAATCACGTTATTTTCAGCCAAGGAAGTTGCCATTCTAGCCTCTGTTTGATCTTCAACTGCCTTAAAGCGGATGTGCACTCAAAAAATATTAACAGCCAGCAGCTACAAATACTGCAGCTGCTGACTTTTAATATTAGGACACTTACCTGTCCTGGAGTCCAGCGGCGTCCGCAGCAGAGGACGAGCGATCGCTCGTCACCCTGCTGCTCCCCTCTCCATCCACGGTGAGGGAACCAGGAAGTGAAGCGCTCCGGCTTCACTGCCCGGTTCCCTACGGCGCATGCGCGAGTCGCGCTGCGCCCGCCGATTGCCTCCCGCTGTGTGCTGGGAGCCGAGTGTTCCCAGCACACAACGGGGGACGGACGGGATGTCAGAAAAAACCCGTCTTTTGCCCGTGACGTGTGGCCGGAAGTGGGTGCAAATACCTGTCTTTAGACAGGTATCTGCACCCCCCTCCCCCCTGAAAGGTGTCAAATGTGACACCGGAGGGGGGAGGGTGCCGATCAGCGCGACTTCACTTTAGGAAGATCACTGTGGAGATCCGCTTTAAAGCTGCCCATGTCATCAGTTATGACACCAGGAATTTGATGACTTGGACAGTTTGGTTGAGACTTCAAGAAAATGGGAGAGTTTCATTCCCAGCCTGTGCCGGAATGTAACTGTTTTTTTTTTTTTTAACTGTTAAAAGTGAAACCCAAAACAACTTGATAAAAAATAATGTTCTTTAGCAAGGAACATACGTTCCACATTTAATAATTATGCCACCAAATAGTGTGCGCTGTAAATTGCCTCCAGCAGTGCTCCTGTTTCTTCTTGCTGGAGGCTGCTATTTTGTTGAAGCCCAAAGCCCCAGCTGTAAATCAAAAAAGCGGAACTAAACTCATTGATTTATCAGTTTCAAAAAACTGTGTGATTTTATTGTGTCCTGAACCAAACTGTCAAATTATCAAATGACTGGTATCATAACTGATCACATGTACAGCCCCCATGGCAGTTGCAGTTCAAACAGACACGGCTTCCTTGGATGTAATAGGAGGGTTTAATTATGCTATTGTGACCATTCACATCTATGCGACAAAACGCCGGACGCTTCTGCCGCTAGAGGGGAGAATTCCCATTGCTGTCTATGGAGATGGTTCACATCTCATAGACGCCGAACGCCTGTCGCCTGAAAAAAAGTCCCGGACCCTTTTTTTCAGGCAACATTGGTGTTCGCCCATTGACAGCAATGGGAATGCTTTGTCAAAAAAAAAAAAAAGTTTCACACTCGCGGCAAAATACGCCGCGTACGCCGTTGTCGCATAGATGTGAATGAAGCCTATTTGTACCGCGATTTGCGGCGACAAAACGCCGCGAATTTGTCTGCCTAGGTGTTAATGGAGCATAAAACCCCTTTCACACTGAGGAGTTTTTCAAAAAATAGCGCCTAAATACCGCTTGAAAAACTCCTGCCCAGCCTTCTCAATGTGAAAGCCCAAGGGCTTTCACACTGAGGCGATGCGCTGGCAGGAGAGCAAAAAAAAAAACAATGGGAAACCGCGGTAATACCGCCCGCAATGCGCCTCTGCAGAAGCGTATTGTGGGCGGTATTAACCCTTTATCGGCCGCTAGCGGGTGTTAATACCTCACCGCTAGCAGCCGAATCCCGCTGCAATTCCGATGGTATAGCGGCGCTATTTTTATCGGCGCTATACCGCCACCGCGCCTCCCGCCCCAGTGTGAAAGGGGCCTAAAGGCTGTCAGCAGATCGGCCTCTACAAATTTGGCGGTGCCTAAAAATGGAGAGCAACTGAGCATGTGCAGAACAGGATGAGACGTTGAATTACTTGATTTGAAACAGCATGGCTATACCTGCAAAAGGGGCCAGCCTAAAGTGATTTAGCAGAACTTAATTTCTTAACCTTTTCCATGGAAATTCTTTATGGAATCCATGAATCCATGTTGCTTGCCTCTTGCACAGTCTAGAAAAGGTGGAGCCAGGTTGCCAGTTATAGACATTTCTGCCCTTCCCATTATAGTCCTGTATCACTGCTCTCTGTTATTGTTGGTAGCCAGGTATAGCAGTTATAGTGGAACATGACATCTCTGCTACCAACCAAAAATCGAAATTTGCATTCGCAGTAATAGGATTGTTTTAATTGGCTTAGGCTGCACATTTATTGGAAAGGAGGAAACATTTAGGCCTAATGTCCACAAGACATTTTAAAACCTCTCCTGAATGATTTAACTTGACAGATGGTAACCCACGTTTAAAAACGTCAGTTTAGCCACGTTTCCTTTTTAGAGGCGTTTTTTTTCTTTTAAATAGTCAAAGATGTATCTCCATTAAAAACGGCTAAACGCGCGTTACGGCATTTACAAGCGGTTACAGGCATTTGGCGTTTGCAAAGCCTCTGAACATCTGTCCTCAATGCATTTTTTTTGCTTTCCAAAAAAAGCTTCTAAACTCAACTGCCTAGAAACGACTAAAAACGACCCTGTGTACATGTACTGATAAGAGGAGAGTTCAAGGGCAACTGAAAAAAAACGCCCATCTGCTCCTAAACATCTGTTTAACAGCAGCAGATTACATGAGGCCTTAAAGTGGATGTAAACCCACTCCCATCCTTTCTATACTACTGCCATAGTGCTGATCTATAAGGATATAGATGCCTCCTGCATGTATCCTTACCTGTCAAAATGTCTCCCCTCTGTCTGTTATAAGAACTGAAAAACTGCAGATTCTGTGGGTGGATCTGTTGTCTGGAGCTTGTGGGTGGAGTTGTGATGTCAGTAGACTCCCCGCCCACCTCTACACTCCCCTTGTCAACATGCATTTTTTACTGTGTATTCCTTACACTACATCCTGCTATGATCACTAACATCCAGTCAAAATCCAGAAAAGTAACCACATGACGTCCGAAAAGGAGTGGGGGTGGAAATTAAAAAATAATGCCTGTCTCCAGGCTCATGCATATGTAAATAACCGGTCACTCACAGCAAGGGGGCGGAACAGACTAAGGTTTTTCTCTGTAAATCCATTTGATTTCACTGAATAATAAAAGAGGATTGCTCAGAGCTGGATGAATTCTGTGTGGCAAGACTGGGCACAGATGATAGGAAATCTTATACTGTACATTGTGACATCAAAAAAAAAAATATCTTGTTTACATCCACTTTAATTAAAACAACTGATAGAGCAGATTTTAAGGGTGACCCTATGTAACGGTCACCACCGTTTACTATTTCCATTCCATCAACCACGACAGCTTATCCGACACTCCACAAGACAGGACCCATTGGATTTTCCCCAGAAATAACGAGACAGACAGCTCTGTTACTGGTTCCAAAAATGAATGCATCTTTAATGGTAAAACTTTTTATACAGTTACAAGCATGCTCCAGCAAGCACAGGGACAATGAAACGCTCCACCCACCAAAACACACACAATGGGGCTTCGTACACATTCATACACATTCTTTTAGATAATGACATTCAGATGAGTTAATTATCCCCCAGACGTTAAATATTTTTTTTACACCATACAGTGTCATTAGCATCCACAATGAAAGGTCTTTCAGAAGCCAGACTTAATTAACACCTCAACAGTCTATTGACCTGTTCATAAGGAACAACTTGTAATATTCTAAGATATCCTGCAAAACGTGAATTATCATTAATGTCCCATCTCATGTAATCCGAGATATCAGTTCTCAGTCATCCGAGATATCAGTTCTCAGTCATCCTATGCCCCTATCGGACATAGGATGACCCTAGACCCAAGAGTCATTGGTGAAGCTGGCACAGGAGTACCCCACATCCTTCAGAAGTCTCTGGGTGTCACGGGCCATTTCGTTACACCCTAGATTTGCATTCTTGAAGACTGGGAAGGTTCAGTATCGGTAGACATGGCAGACACCATGGGATTGATTTACTAAAACGGGAGAGTGCAAAATCTGGTGCAGCTGTGCATGGTAGCCAATCGGCTTCTAACTTCAGCCTGTTCAATTAAGCTTTGACAAAAACAGACCTTCGAAAATGATTGTTTTCTATTTAGAGCTCCACTAGATTTTGCACCCTCCGGTTTTAGTAAATCAACCCCCATGTACTTTTACATACCTTTTAAGAGTATCCTGGGAACTCTAGACCGGAAATATTGCTTGGGGCTGATGCCAAAAGACTTTACCAAATATGGGACTTTGAAGGTGCCTATTAATATGATGCACACATATCGGATGTTAAAATTTCATCCATTCATTTAATTCTTTTAAAACCATCAAAATAGTAGCATGACACCATTCAATATGGGTTATTTGCTATATTCCAAAATCACATAAAGACATAATAATAAAGATATGTTTTACAAATTTGTTTCACAGCTTGGTAGGAAGGAAAAGGATCCCTCTACACTTCTTGGGGTAGATTCACGTAGAATGGCGTTTCTTTGTGCGGGCGTAACGTATCCTATTTACGTTACGCCTCTGCAACTTTTACAGGCAAGTGCCATATTCTTAAAAGAAAGTTGCGGCGGCGTAGCGTAAATAGGCCGGCGTAAGCCGGCCTAATTCAAATAGTGAAGAGGTGGGCGTGTGTTATGTAAATTAGGCTTGACCCGACATGATTGACGTTTTTCCCGAACGGCGCATGCGCCGTCTGTGGAATTTCCCAGTGTGCATTGCTCCAAAGTACGCCGCAAGGACGTCATTGGTTTTGACGTGAATGTAAATGACGTCCAGCCCCATTCACGGACGAATTACGCAAACTACGTAAAAAATTAAAAATTCGACGCGGGAACGACGGCTATACTTAACATTGGTACGCCGAGGAGCTGCGGTGGCTCAACGCCATTGGCACTGCGCTGACAAGCCATTCACCTCTGCAGCTAGGGGTTCGGATCCCGGTCTCAGCTACATGTGAATTGAGTTTGGTGGTCTCAGCCCGGCTCCCGGTGGGTGCGCTATGCGAGGTAAGCCTGCGCTTAGTACGCCCACCCCCCTCCCACAAAAACCACCACACTTACACGCACTCGAAATTAGGTTAACATGCACGCACTTTGACCACGCGGTCTCTAAAAAGAGAGGCGAAGGACTAACGGGGCTGGTTGAGCGGGCTAGTTCCTCTCACTCCCTTATAGGGAGTCCCTCTGCCCCGTTGGGCTTCAAAGCGGAGCAGGTAGGGCGGGCTGTGTGGGAGGACCCCCTCACACACCCAGGGCATGGAGAAAGGTGGCAGATTGCCTCTGGGGGAGGCCTGCCTACTCCCAACTCCTGCAGTCCGGCTCCTCTCTCGAGTACACGCACAAAATACACTTTAAAAAAAAAAAAAAAAAAAACATTGGTACGCCGCACTTACGCCACCATATAGCAGGGGTAACGATACGCCGGGAAAAGCCTAACGTAAACGGCGTAAATGTACTGCGTCGGCCAGGCGTACGTTCGTGAATTCGCGTATCTTGCTGATTTACATATTTCGACGCGTAAATCAGCATACACGCCCCTAGCGGTCAGCGGAAAAATGCAGTTACGATCCGACGGCGTAAGAGACTTACGCCGGTCGGATCTAATAGAAATCTATGCGTAACTGATTCTATGAATCAGGCGCATAGATACGACCAGCCGGACTCAGAGATACGACGCCGTATCTGGAGATACGCCGTCGTATCTTGTCTGTGAATCTACCCCCTTGTGTTTATATCGGAGACCTGCTAGTTCTTATCTTGGAATACAGAATAATTAGAGATCTGATTGTGGGAGGGGCTAAGTAGTTTAGTAAAAGACATCGGGCAGAGCTGACACTGTTCAGTCCACAAAAATGCTCTGTGTTGTCAGCCCACAGTAGGACTTGGGAGCTGAATGCATTTCTGGAAAATCTCCAGGTATTTTTCTGTACTTGCAGGATCTTTAACAGGAATAAAAACAGGGAAATCTGCATATATGGCAGAGATGTACTACATATAAACTGTATATATATATATATATATATATATATATATATATATATATATTTTTTTGCCTTTCCATGCTTTTAAGCTGTTAATCATGCTGATCCAGACTTGTGTTTGACCAGCGAGGGTATTTTTGTAGGAACAATTTTCAATGACCTCTGTGTGAGGTTTTCAGCTCTTTGCATTTTGAAGCAGAAATGTCAAGGAACAAATTGCCGTATGCCGAAGACTACACAGCGCGCCTTTCATCATTTTTTCCCTCACTGGAAGACCTCACTTGTTTGCTTAAAAATTGTAACTTGGCATCTCTTGTGTGATCTATTCTGCAGCTCCAGGAGTTTGAGACGGCCATAAAACAGAGAGACGGCATCATCACCCAGCTTACTACCAACCTCCAACAAGCCAGGAAGGAGAAAGATGACACCGCGAGGGAGTTTCTGGAACTGACCGAGCAAAGCCAGAAGCTGAAGATTCAGTTCCAACATGTAAGATGTCCTTTATAGATCACATACTGTAACTGTTATATAGTGGGCAGTACTTATTATTGTAATGGAAATTCCATATTTACAGTTTGCCTTTTTGATTTGGTGGAGTGTAGGGACCTCTTTTAACATAACCCTCCATTGAAGTCCATTTCCAGTCTCCTTAGGCCCCGTACACACGGACGGATAATCCGCAAAAAAAACGGTCCGCCGGACCGTTTTCAGTGGACATGTCCGCCCGGAGATTTCTGTCTGATGGTTGTACACACCATCAGACAGAAATCCGCGCGTAAACAATACGCGGGGCGTGGCCGCGCCGTCGTGGGCGGCCTTGAAGTCCAAAGCTTCCACGCATGCGTCGAATCAGTACGACGCATGCGAGGGATGGCGGTCGGTCGGACGTGTCCGGTGAGTCTGTACAGACGACCGAACACGTCCGACGGACAGGTTTCCAGCGCATAGATTTCTTAGCATGCTAAGAAATTTTGATCCGCTGGAAACTGGCCGATCCGCCGGACAATTGTCCGCTCGGGCCTACACATGACCGGATCTGTCCGGTGAAACTGGTCCGGCGGACCAGTTTCAGCGGATCGATCCGGTCGTGTGTACGGGGCCTTAAGAGACAAAACACATTCACACCTATTTAACTACTTGCCGACCGCCTTCTCCATATATACTGGTGGCTCGGCTGCACAATCCAACGTACCTGTACATCAGTCTGTGCATGAGGTGGGCGCTCGTGCCTGGCGGGCTTCGATGTCCGCCGGCCACCCACGATCGCGGTACAGGAAGGTAGAACGGGGATCTGCCTATGTAAACAAGGCGAGTCCCCATTCTGACAGACAATACTGAGATCTGCTGTTCCTAGTGATCAGGAACAGCAATCTCTGTGTTGTCCCAGTAAGCCCATCCCCACACAGTTGGAACACACCGAGGGAACACAGTTAGCCCCTTGATCACCCCCTAGTGTTAACCCCTTACCTGCCAGTGTCATTTATACATTGATCAGTGCATTTTTTTTTAGCACTGATCACTGTATTTATGTCACTGGTCCCCAAAAAGTGTCACTTGGGGTCAGATTTGTCCGCCGCGCTGTTGCAATAAAAAAAAAAAAATAAAAGTCCATAATTCTATCCCATAGTTTGTAGACGCTATAACTTTTGCGCAAACCAATCAATATACGTTTATTGCGATTTTCGGTAAAAAAAAAAGTTTCGGTTTCAGAAAAGGTGAACACCCTACACTCCCTCCCCCTGTCCCCACTTTACTTACCTCAGTGGGTGACGAGAAATCCCTGCTTTTTTCCCCTCTATTTGCTGCGCTTCTGGGATGGATCAGAGTGATGCTCTGTGCCAGCACTGGCCAATCGGAGTTGCTCTGATCTGTATCAGAGGCCATGCAAAAAAAAAAGATGGAAAAGAACGGGTATTTCAGATCCCCAGATTGCTACACTGGCTGCATGGGTGCTAACAGCTCATTACCCACATGGATGCAAGTACAGCGGGGGCCGGGGGTGGGAAAGGTGTACGGTGTTCACAATTTTCAGAAAAAAACATGAAATGAGCCTTTAATTAAAATAATATACACTTTAAAGTGGTTGTAATGCCTTTTGTCTGTCTTATCTATAGGTAAGCCTAGAATAAGGCTTGCCTATAGGTAGTGGAAATATCTCCTAAACGTGTACCGTTTAGGAGATATTTCACTTGTAATGCGCTGATGTCGTTATGGGCGCATGCGCTGTAAAGAAATGGACCTCCGTGCCGATTGTTCCCAAGCGTGTGCAGTGACTGACGGCTCTCACGCGAATGCGCGGGAGTGACGTTACGCGGCTATGGCCAGTCACAGAGCGAGAGTCCGCGGCCCCCGGAAGGAAGAGTGGCGAAGATTAACGCAGCCTGCATAAGGGAACGCGCGGGCTTCGTTTGCAGATGCATACTAGCCCATTATGCTTTTAATTTGCAGGGTTTGTACGGAGCAAAAGAGGAAGTAAAACCCATCAGGGTTTACTTCCTCTTTGAATCAAGCTGTTTTCTGGCTGGTCTGCTGACATTATACGTTTTTCATCTATTGTTCTTGAGGCGGTAAGTCTGTACTGCAGCACATAAATTTGCTCATGTACTGATATGTGAGTATTGGGCCCCGTACACACGACCGGATCTATCCGCTGGGATTGATCCGCGGATCAGTTCCAGCGGACAAATCCGGTCGTCTGTACGGCCTAGCGGATATTTATCCGCAGAGATTCGTCCGGCCGGTCCATTTCAAGCGGATAGAAATTTCTTAGCATGCTAAGAAATCTATCCGCTTGAATCGGGACCAGCGGATTGATCTGGTGGTCTGTACAGACTCACCGGATCAATCCGTCCGCTCCCCTCCCTTGCATGCGTCGTAATGATTCGACACATGCGTGGAAGTACTTACCTTCCAGCGTCGCGCACGTCGTCGCGTCATCGTCGCGGCGACGGCGCGACACGTCACCGCGGAGGAATTCCGCACGGATTTTGATCCGATGGTGTGTACACGCCATCGGATCCAAATCCGGAGGAGGAATCTCCGCTGGAAACGGTCCAGCAGAGATCCGGTCGTGTGTACGAGGCCTTAGTCTATGCTACAGTACTAGGCCCAGACTAGCATAATGGTGGCACATAACTTTCATGGTACCGTCAAAGTGATCCCGGCGGCCTTATATATGGTTTAAGACAAAAAAAAATATCTATTCAAGCATGTATTCTTATTTTTTAAAAGTCCCTTCTATTACTCCCAGTCTCTGTTTAAATCTTCAAATTCCTTTGATTTGTTTCTGTGATCTGACTTCCTGTTAGAGGTGTCTACGTTCATTTTCCACGGTCCCACTGTATGTAGAAACGTCGCTAACCTCTTTTGCTTGCTTTAGAGATAGACTGTTGACCATGGTTTATGAAAGTGGACCGGTGCTGCAACAATCAACTGCTGCTACCACTGTTTGTGTTCCCACACTAAATTAAAGACTTATAGCTGGATTCAGGTAGGGCAGCGTAACTTTCAGGCGGCGTAGCGTATCGTATTTACGCTACGCCGCCTTAAGTCAGAGAGGCAAGTGCTGTATTCACAAAGCACTTGCCTCCTAAGTTAAGGCGGTGTAGCGTAAATGGGGCCGGCGTAAGCGCGCCTAATTCAAATTATGAACAGGGGGGCGTGTTTTATGTAAATGATTAGTGCGCCGTCCGTGTACATATCCCAGTGTGCATTGCTCCAAAGTACGCCGCAAGGACGTATTGGTTTCGACGTGAACGTAAATTGCGTCCAGCCCTATTCACGGACGACTTGCGCAAACGACGTAAAATTTTAAAATTTCGACGCGAGAACGACGGCCATACTTAACATTGGCTAGGCCACCTAGGGGGCAGCTTTATCTTTACGCCGGCGTACCTCTTACTTAAATGTCATTTCTTTACTGCGACGGGCAAGCGTACGTTCGTGAATCGGCGTATCTAGTCATTTGCATATTCTACACCGAACTCAACGGAAGCGCCACCTAGCGGCCAGCGGAAATATTGCACCCTAAGATACAACGGCGCAGGCCGTCATATCTTAGCTAGGATTAAGTGTATCTCAGTTTGAGCATACACTTAAACTTACGACGGCTTAGATTCCGAGTTACGACGGCATATCTACTGATACGCCGACGTAACCCTTTGTGAATCCAGCTATTAAATAGGTTTTGCGCTGCTGAAATTCATACATACATAGAAGACCAAAAAAAAACGTGTAAAATCAAATGCTGTAGTGCAAAATATCAAATACTATGGCGGGAAATATCACATTAAAATATCATTACTTACCATGCAAAACCATTGAACAGAGCAGCCCCAATCCTCCTCTTCTCTGGTCCCTCAGCGGCGCACCTAGCCCCTCCCTCTTTGCAGCTTGTAATGAGGGCACCCAAGTAGGCTTGTTCCCAAATCGCTACTTTGTGTGTCCATTCACACACACGGATGTGGCTCAGCCCCCCCTCCAACTTATTGGCTCGCAGCATTCACAATCACTAATCAATTGGTTGTCTCTGCCAATGAGGAGGGAGCATGCACGGAGAGTATTGTGCACATTGCTGGATCAAGATGGGGCTCAGGTAAGTATTAGGGGGACTGGAGGGCTGCTGCACACGTTTCTTTTTACCTTTATGGATAGAAGGCATGGCAGTAAAAAACATTCTGGGGCAGATCCACATACATCTGCGCTGGGTGCAGCGTATCTAAGATACGCTACGCCGCTGTAACTTACTTTTAGTTGGTTTGAATCCTCAACGAATCCGCGCCATAAGTTATGGCGGCGTAGCGTATCTCTCGCGGCGTAAGGGCGCGGAATTCAAATTTGGCGGGTAGGGGGCGTGTTTCATTTAAATGAAGCGCGTCCCCGCGCCGAACGAACTGCGCATGTGCCGTCCGTAAAAACTCCCAGGGTGCATTGCTCCAAATGACGTTGCAAGGACGTCATTGGTTTCGACCTGAACGTAAATGGCGTCCAACGTAAAATTTTCAAAATTATACGCGGGAATGACGGCCATACTTAACATTGAGTACGCCACCATATAGCAGCTTTAACTATACGCCGGAAAAGCCGAACGGAAACGACGTAAATAAATGCGACGGCCGGTCGTACGTTCGTGGATCGTCGGAAATAGCTAATTTGCATACTCGACGCGGATTACGACGGAAACGCCCCCTAGCGGACGCCGAAAAATTGCATCTTAGATCCGACGGCGTACGAAGACGTACGCCTGTCGGATCTAGCAGAGATGCCGTCGTATCTTGTTTTGAGGATTCAAAACAAAGATACGACGCGGGAATTTTAAAAATTACGCCGGCGTATCAGTAGATACGCCGGCGTAATTTCTTTGTGGATCTACCCCTCAGCCTTTAGAGCCTTTAAAACAGGGGTCTCAAACTGGCCGCTATCCAGCGAAACTACAAGTCTCATCATGCTTCTGCCTGTGGGAGTCATGCTTGTACCTGTCAGCCTTGCAATGCTTCATTGGACTTGTAGTTTCAGCTGGAGGGCCGCCAGTTTGAGACCCCTGCTTTAAAACAATATAGAAATAAAAAATGACAGTGGAGGGGGCGAGCCAACGATGATACCTAAAACCTTGCCCTGAATGTGCAAATTACAGTTTCTCTTTTGAATTAAAGTCGTACCAAAAATTAAACCTGCACAACATCTACTCAAGCATTTCAACCGGCTTATGTGTTCTTTTTGCAGATGCAGGCCAGCGAGTCGCTGAGGAACACGAGTCACTCAAGTACAGCCGTCGATCTCCTTCACTCTAAACAGCAGATCATTACTTACCAGCAGCAGCTGGAGGAGCGTGACCACCGACTGAGGCTGTGCCAGAAGGAGATTGAGGACTTTCGTGCCCATGTCACATCACTGCAAGATCAGGTTCATGAGGTTCAGCAGGTGTGTACCATGCAACCAGAAGAAGTTCACTGCAGCACTATTGTTGGCTTTGGCAGAGCTTTTTTTCCCATTAACCGTTATGCTATGTGCCAGTTTTATTAAGGCCCCTTTCACACTTGTACAACTTGTCCCACGATTTGGGGCAGCAAAGTAGCATGACAAGTCGTTTCCCATGATTTCTAATGACAACCATTCATATTAGTATGACTTCAAGTTGTGCCGACTTCAGAGTAGTCCCTGCATTACTTTGGTCGGACTTTGATGCGAGTTCCGGTTCATAGACCTCAAGTCTCCCTGAAATCGTGGCGAAATCGCAGCAAAATCATGCGAATTTGAAGTCGCAGTAGTGTGAAAGGGGCTTTAGAAAGAACCCATCTCAATTGGGCTTTTGCAAAATTTTAATGTACATTTTTAAAGTAAATGTAAACCTTAACTGAATCACATTTAGTTTGCTAAAGCACCGTGGGTTCAATTATTTTGAAAACAACTAAAGAGCCAATCCACTAAAGTGTATCCATGGTCACAACCTAAAGCAGTTGTAAAGTCAAAATAAAAATAAAAAAGAGGTCTATACTTGCCTGCTCTGTGCAATGGTTTTGCACAGAGCAGCTCCATACATCCTCTTCTGGGGTTCTTCGCCAGCACTATCTGCTTCTCCGAACCTGTGTGTGCCCCATAGCAAGATGTGTGCTATGAGGACACAAGTGCAGGTGTGCTTTCAAGCCGTCTGTGTGTGTGTCCATAGAAACGGCGCAGCTCGTCCCCACCCCCCTCTCCTTCCTCTCAGGATTTGACTGACGGCAGCAGGAGCCAATGGCTCAGTGACTCGAGTGATCACAGCGCGCAAAGGGGAGGATGTCTATTGACGTCCTCCCGGTATTTGGGGTCCACGCTGTGGCCGTCATTCGGCTATAGCGTGGGTGCCAAGTGGTTAAAGCGAAGTTCCACCTATTTAAAAGTCAGCAGCTACAAAAAGTGTAGCTGCTGACTTTTAATAATTGGACACTCGCCTGTCCCAGAGTCCAGTGATGCGGGCTAATGAAGCCCCGCTCCTCTCTGGGCGCCGGCATTGTAACTGTGGGCACCCGGCTGTGGCTTCACAGCCAGGTACGCGCTACTCGCTGTGAATGGCCGGGCAATCTTCTGGCACATGTGACCTGTCCCAGAAGATTCCAGAGAGGGAGGGGTGAATTTCCTTACCGCGCCGTGGAGCCCTGGGAGGAAGTGGGAGCTGGATACCTATAAAAAGAGGGTATCCCCCCCCCCCCCCCAAAATAAAATGACATGCTAAATGTGGAATGTCGGGGTCATCATCACTTAAAGCGGAAGTTCCATTTTGGATGGAACTCTGCTTTATGCTTTAATTTTAGATTAAGAGAATAAATTGCATATGAAATTTACATGATGTATTTTTTAAGTATATCCTCTTTAGTCGCTATTTGAACAAAGATCTAATGTTTTCTTTTTCACATTTGTTAAAGAAGTCCATCATTTCTATGGAGGTATCCTTACTGTTTCACTGAACTTTATTACATTATTTTTCTTGGTTTGAAGTATTCTTTAAATGCAGAAGAATGAAGAATGGGCTACAATTTTCCACCCAGCTGATTTTCTGTATATTGTGCTAAAAAACAAAAAGCAAGCCAAGAAGTTTTTAGTGTCTGGTAGTGGACTGTGTTTAGCTGTTCTCCAAAACAATAAGATGAAAATGGTAAATAGTTATATTTAGTCATTTTATAAAGTTGTTTCTTTTTTAAATATCACTCCACCCAAAGGGATCAATAAGAGATGAATATCACATTAATTTTAGCTTTAAATGAACAAATGCAGGATCTATCTCAGAAGTAGTCAGTTCACAGCAAAAGCCATTATTAAACCATGTGTTGATTTGAAAATGTTGTGCTTTTTAGCACATTTTTGTTACACTCCTTATGTTATCACAGACCGGACCTCAGGCAGCATTTAGTAGGCAGCCCTAGCTCAGGGATACTGGTTGTCAGGGAGCCAGCACCCGTCGTCATCCTAACAACCATAGACTCCTCCCCCCTGGCTTATTCAGCCGTCAACTGGGGATTCCCTGCTGATGGGTGAATAGGTGAATGTAAATGAAGGGGAGGGGACAGCTAAAAAAAAAAAAAAAAAAACGAATGTTCCCCTTAACTTTATACCAGGACCTTTGGATCCAGTATGAATTTTAAGGGGGATCACATGCCAAAAAAAAACAAAACAAAAATACCAAAAAAAACAAAAAAAAAACGTGAACCCCCACCACCACCAAAAGAAGATCCCAGACCCTTTTCAGGACCTTCCTGAACCATTCTTTGTCTTATGCCCTCAACATGTGGGGGTACTTTGCTGGGGTGGACCACCCCCCCCCGACGAAGCGGCTTGTTCCCATGTTAATTTAATAAAAGCTTCTCTTACACACAACCTTTGCCTGGTGGTTGTGGAGGTCCGCATGCTTTTTGGAATCTAAAAGAAGGCCCCTTTTTACAAGGAGGCCCCCATATACCACCCTTTGCTAGGGGGTCCAGCCTCCCCTCTCCCCTTCAAGTTGAGGGCATGTGTCCTGCAAGGGTTCAGGGGAGGAGAGGGTTAAGAGGAAGGGGCACATGTGCTTGGATAAGAGTCTGTTATGAATTTTTGGAGAACCAACGCCTTTTTTCTTGAAAATTTATACCAGACCTGAAGTCCTGCAGGGACCTGAAGGGAATCCCCAGCTGACAGCTGAATGAGCCGGGCTGGGATGAGTCACTGGTTATTAGGGTGGCAGTGATACTCGCATTTTAAATATTGCATGTAAAATTAAAAAAAAAAAAAATGGTAAAGAAAAGGAGCTGTGCTGATGCACTGAAACACGCATCACACTGCCCCCTATCTTCAGCTCACTGCAGACAGATCGGACAAAGGTTGCACATTAAACCACTGCGGTTTAGTGTGTGAGGCTAGCCAGATCAGTGTGAACGGGCCCTAAGCATTAGTAAATTGATCCAAAAAAGTCATATTTTGGTTGTTTGAAGCCCCTGGCTTCTTACAGGTCTAGGATACTCCAACAGCGAGATCTCATTGTCATAATTACTGACTGTGTTGCTGTCATCTGTGAGCTGTGTCCCATCTCTTTCTGTGATGCTCTCCATAATATAAAGTAAATACAGTACAAAATCCAGCAGGGAGCATAGGATTTTGTTACAATAGGCACAGTAGATGTGCTGCCTCAGGAACTCGGGAGATCTCACCAGTAATCTTTGAGAGGTACAAGACATTGTCTGGTGGCTTACCTCTCCAGCATCTAACAAAAACTGATATATCAGTATTGGGTGAATTCGCCCTGTCACTTCAGGTAGGAAAATGTTTTACTTGCTCAATTATTTTGAGTTTTAAGAAGAGGAATAACAAAATGTAAGCAATAATAGATTCTGCTGAAGATATAATATATTGAGACTTTTAAAGCAATTAACAACCAGCGTAGAAAATCCTAATGGTGGACTAGAAACAGTAAGGATGTAATGGGTTGGGTATCGAGTGGGCTATGGAAATGCACATAATGCGTAAATCTTAACAAGCAAGAAATAGAGGGGGTGGGAAGTGGTGGGGGTTGGAAGAGGTAGGTAGAAGGTTATAGTTTAGGACAGGGGTGGCCAACCAGTGGCCCGGGGGCCACATGTGGCCCGCGGAGCCCTCTGATGTGGCCCGCGACCTCCTGCTCTAGAATGGTGGGTTGACAAGCCCAGATCGCAGGTTGCCAACCCGCCATACTGCAGCATCAGTGTTGTGGATGGTGGTAGTAGAGGAAGAAAGCGGCTGTGGAGCAGAGCCCCATAGGCCAATGCTTTCTCTACAGCTAGTCTATGACAAAGTTAAGCTAACCCGCAGGATAGACACAGGTGCATTATGCTGCACCCACGTTGTGGGTAAACCGCAGCACATCAGGGTGAAAGCAGTCTTGGGCCCTTTTCACACGATCAGCCCAACCAAATAGGACCCTCAATTAACCTCTACAGAGCGACAGATGTCTGTTTACGCTCGCCTACATTCAATCCAAAAAACAAAAGGGAATTCGTCCCATTCCATCTGGGCGGATCGGAGGACCTATAGAGTAGCCGTGACCTGTCATCTGTCCGCTCCGCTCAATGTGGCCCGCGACTGGTTACCAAGTTGCTTAAGTGGCCCTCGCTCTTCAAAAGGTTGGGCACCCCTGGTTTAGGATATCAAGGAGGTTAGTAAGGAGACAAGGAACGGGGGCCAGCCTGGGGTTTCTGAATGCCCTAAGATTAAAGGTCCAATAGGCGTGGTCAAAGTTTGATTTAGTGAGGTTCCTGCTGGCTGTTTATATCCCAAGGGATTGTGCCCAGCTCTGTTTACTCCCACTGTGATGTGGTTATTTCCATCCACCTTGGGTTGTACCTGCTCCAATTGTTGTTTTTTCCGTATTCAAAAGTTATTTTATAATCGGAACAATTCATGTGTTTTTTTTTTTTACATTAAATTTTTATTGGAAATGTTTCAAATATAAACAGTACAAAGTAGTCACATAGCAAAGATTGACTTCAAGAAAATAGGATATGAACAACAATAAGAAAGTTTCAATGTCATGGCTTTGACAGGTGTGCAGACCTGAAAACCTGCATACAGAGATCTCCTTATCATAGTCCCTAAGAGATTGGAGAAACCACTAGGTGTTTTAAATTTGTTATAATAATTATTAATCAATAAAATGCAGCTTTTCATAAACTGTAGAAGTCTGCTGTTTAAAAAATTTCATTTGAAACTGTTTGCTGTTATTGGGTATTTCAAACTTTTTTCATGTAAATGAGGCCCAGTATGTCCCAGCTAGATAATAAAGCTATCTAAATATGTGGTTGCTTCCTATCCTAAGACTGTTGCTTTTGCTTTAAGGTGCAGAAAAAAGAACTTGAATTCTCTTATGAACAAAAGCTGAACGAGAAGGACTTGCTGCTTGATAGTCTGAAATCAACCATACACAATGAAGAAATCAAGAGCCTGGAACTGAAAGAAAGGATCGCCGAAAACGAGAAATCCATCGATGGACTGAAAGCACAATTAACCCAGAAGAGCCAGGAAATCGGCAACCTTTCCGAAGAACTGAACAGCTCCAGACAAAAGGAGAGGAGATCCTCCGACGAAATCAAGCAGTTAATGGGAACGGTGGAGGACCTTCAGAAAAAGCATTACAGAGACAGTCAGTCAGAGGCAGGCCTTCTGCAGCGAATAGAATTGGAGACACAAAGGAAACTGGAGCAGCTTCAGGCTGAGCTAGACGAGGTGCATGGGCAGGAGATTGTACAGATGAAGCAGGAATTGGTCAAGCAACACACGCTGGCGACTGAGAGGCTGCTTGCCCAGCACAGGCAAGAAGTGAGCAGCGTAATGAGCCAGGCAGCCATCAGCACCTCCACGCAACAGATCAATGAGCTAAACGTGATCATTAGTGAATTAAACGCTAGATTGCAGCAATCCGATGAGCAGAGGGATAAAATGAAGGAGGATTTCTCTCACAGAATACAGGCCACTTCAAAGGAGAAATCGCAGCTACAGATGCAAATCGAGGACCTGCTGCAGGATCTGAGCTATGCCAGGGAGCAGGTGCACAAAGCCAGGGAGAGCCTCACCGAAAAGGAAAACAAATTGAACGCGGCCAGCAGTTTGTTCGTCACTATTGACAATCTAAAAGCTGAACTGGCCACAGCCAATGAATTTACCAAAGAATTAGAATCAAAACACGAGGCCGAGGTGACCAATTATAAGATCAAACTGGAAATGCTGGAAAGAGAAAAGGACGAGGTGTTGGACAGGATGGCAGAATCTCAGGAAGCTGAATTCGAGAAACTTAGAACACATTTCTTGTTCAGCCAGGAAGAGGAACTCACAAAGCTCAAGGAGGACTTAACCCGAGAGCACAGAACCAACATTGAGAATCTCAAAGATAACTTAGAAGTGCAATATAAGAAGCAGATGGATCAGATGAAGCAAGAGACGAGTCAGACTATCACTGCCATGCAGTCGGAAAAAGACAGCTTAATAACCAAACAGAATTACTTGATGCTGGAAATCTCCAAATTGAAAGACTTGTTGCAGTCTGTCAATGATCCGAATTCAGAACAAATGATGATGCAAATTAACGAGCTGCAAAAAGAGCTGGAGTGTATGAGGAGAGAGGAAAAGGAAAAAGGAACAATGGAGCAAGAGGTTCAGGCGCTGCAGCTTAGAATTGAAACCCTTGAGAAAGAGGTCATAGAAAAAGACACTCTAAAGCAAAAAGTGGCATCTTTGGAGACAGACAATAGACTTCTAAAAGACCAATATGATGTCTTGAAAGCGCGCAGCACTGGAAACTGTGAAAATCTGACAGACTCCGAAAGTTCTGACCTAAAGAATATGATTGAACGGCTGACTTCAGAAAATGCACAACTCAGGAACCTGGAACATCAGCTGAGAGAAGAAATTGAACGTCAAAAGAACACATTCTCCTTTGCCGAGAAAAACTTTGAGGTCAACTACAATGAGCTAAAAGAGGAATATTCCTGTCTGGTAAAATTGAAGGAACAACTGGAAGACGGCAAAGCTAAGCTTGAAGATGAGTATAAAACAAAGTTAGATTCTCTTAATAATGAGATTGTAAAGTTAAAACGGGGTCCCCAGAAGGAGGCCCACTTGATTGTCTCTGGAGCTTCCAACTTGGTCAAAGCTGACAGATCGGAGGATGGAGAGGTTGTAGAGAAAGACACTACAGAACTGATGGAAAAGCTAGAGACTGCCCAACGGGACAAGCAAGAACTTTCTTTGAAACTTTCCGATCTCTCTGAGGAGTTACAGTTGAAACAGAATGAAATAAGTCAGTTAAAAGAACAAGTACAATTGCTATGGGTAGAAAGAGACACTACTAAAATAGAGGAGGTAGTGCTAGAATTAGACAGTGAACCAATCCATAGGGATGGCAACATCCCAGTTCATACAGAACACTCTACAGAGTGCAGTCTGGTTGTATCAGATGATGCTTCTCATTCTCTAGAATGTTTAACGGAGGAAACTATCCATCCAACTAAAGTGCATTTATCACCTCAAACCTACAGTTCCAATCAGGAATCTGTTAATATATTAATAGAAAGGGAATCTTTGCTTCAAAGAATTGATGAATTAACTAGAAAACTTGAAGAAGGATCTTTCATTTTAGAAAGCACACATTTGGAAAATAAAGAATTGCAGCAGAAACTGGATACAGTTCTTCAGGAGAAGGTAAGTAATGGAGAGCTGTCATATGGATAGTTGCTGTTAATGTATGCAGTTCATTGCATTCTGCTTTTATAATGATGCTCATGTCTGTCCAGTTGAATCTGAATCCCTTTGAATGGCATCCTAAAACATAACCAAAGGCTTTTTTTTTTTTTCTTTTAGTTTTGGATAGAGTGGAGTGGAGTGCAGTTTTACTTGCTGTCTGTTCCCCTGTTAGGGAGATTCACCCTCTCCATTTGATCTGTTTATCATTATAATTGAAAGTGAGTTTCAATAGATGTATTAGAACTTATAGAATAGTTACAGCCCCAGATTCTCGTGGAGATACGACGACGTATCTCCAGATACGCCGTCATATCTCCGAGTCTGAGCCGTCGTGTCTTGGCGCCTGATTCAAAGAATCAGATACGCCTACATTTCACTAAGATACGACCAGCGTAAGTCTCTTACGCCGTCGTATCTTAACTGCATATTTACGCTGGCCGCTAGGGGCGTGTACGCTGATTTACGCCTAGAAATATGTAAATCGGCTAGATACGCCAATTCACGAACGTACGCCCGGCCGACGCAGTACAGATACGCCGTTTACGTTAGGCTTTTACCGGCGTAAAGTTACCCCTGCTATATGAGGCGTAGATGAGACGTACCAATGTTAAGTATGGTCTTCGGGCCAGCGTCAAATTTTTCACGGTTTACGTTGTTTGCGTAAGTCGTTCGCGAATAGGGCTGGGCGTCATTTACGTTCACGTCGAAAGCATTGGCTTCTTGCGTGTTAATTTGGAGCATGCGCACTGGGATACTTTCACGGACGGGGCATGCGCCGTTCGTAAAAAGCGTCATTTAGATGGGGTCACATTAAATTTACATAACACATGCCCACATCTTCCACATTTGAATTAGGCGGGCTTACGCCGGTCTATTTCCGCTACGCCACCGCAACTTTGGTTTGAGAATACGGCACTTGCCTGTCAAAGTTGCAGAGGCGTAACGTAAATAGGATACGTTACGCCCGCACAAAGATACGCGCTTCTACGTGAATCCGGCCCACAATGTATGTTACTCAAGCTGGGGTATGCCCAGTGATTTTATTTTGTAACACTTTATTGATTTTTTTGTGTGAAAAAAAAAAAAAAAAAAAAAAAGTATTTTCAAAAAAAGAAAGTGAAAGTAGAAGCAAATCACACATTTTGTCCCCAAAAAAGTAATAGAGGGGAAATCTTCCAATGGGCACACTAGCTCTGGTGACCTGAGGGGCCCCAAGAGATTCCCTTAATTTGCAGGGATTTTTTTTCTCATTTCCAGTTTTGGCTATGGGACAGGAAGTAAAGGTAAATCTCCCCAATAGGACACAGATGACAAAAATAAACCTTACAGGGTTTATAACCCTCCCTTTATCCAAAATGAAAAAAATGTTTTTCCTATAATTCAAATTTAAGCTAAATAACGTGGATGCTTAGTTGAATTGTATTTGACTTTATACTTACTAAAAGTAAATTACTGTGCATGTATACTTCACCTATCCTGTTGCACTATATAGTACCATTGCATAAGGAGGGGGTGGCATTATTTGTTATAGACTGCAGTCCTGTGTAGGCTCCTAGTGAACATTATCTTACTGGAGACATCCATCTTGAGATCTCTCTTTCTCGCCTGTAGGTCTTCATAAGTAATTACCAAACATTCCCACTTGCAAACTTTACTTCCACTTTTGCTTTAGTGCATAGAGGTTCCATTCAAGATGAATGGCCCCACAACACATAAGTTTGAGTCCCTAAGGCAGATCCAAATGTACACATTCTCGTTGTAATGCACGTCGCCTTGTGCGCAAGTTTTGGGGGTGCTCCTTTTCTAATGGACGCCCCATATGCATCCTCCAAGGTCAAGCACCTTTTTAGACCTGTTGAGGGTCCATAGACATGGAATGAACAGCTCAGGTGTAAAAGAGCTCCTAATGCGTACCCCCTACATTTGTCACACATTTGATTTTGGAAGTCAGGGAACTTTGTCAGTAGTATTTATGATATACAATTGGTGAATGAACTAGATGATTTATATTGTATTTCTTGGGTCCAAGTTCATGTCTTGTTGGCCTTGTTGAGATGCAATGTAATACATTGTCGGGAGAGAGGATGATAAGGCTGCATTACAACATCACATTCAGTGGAGAGTTGCACAGGGGACATCAGAGATCTGCTGTAGGATGACTTGGCATGCATCCTATTATTCTAAATTTGATTCTTAAAATATTCTCATTAATACCGTAAAGAAAAAGCAGTGTAAAGAAAAAATAAAGGAAATTGGGGTGTCTGTTTGGTTATGTATTATTAAACTGAGATTTTATTTAATATATGTCTTGTGTGAAGGCTGATACAGCACTGCAGCTGGAAGCACAGCGTATTAGCCTTACTCAGATCAACAAAGCTCAGCTTGAGCTCATCAACGAAAACGTCCAGAGTGAAAAGAAGAGTGAGCTGTGCAGCCTCAGAGAGACACTTCTCAGAGATCAGGAGGAGAAGACAAGGGGACTGCGGGACCAACACCAGAGGGAGCTAGAGAGACTACAGCCACAACACACAGGTACCCCCTGCATGAGAGTACTGGTGTACTATAGGCTTGATTCCTGTATTGATTTTAATGAAAGGGTCAGTACAGCCAAAACTGATATAATATTTTGCTGGCTTCATATATCTCTCAGTGAATATATAGCACCAGGTTTATTTTCACCTGTACAATAGAAAAATAGCTGCGCAGCTAATGTGAATACTATAGTAGTGTTAGTACAAAGTAAAATAAAACAAATCTTTCGCCCATACATGAGATGTTACATTGATAGTGAGAAAAATTAAACATGTGAGAGTCTATTGTTCAAACAACAAAATGTGCATCTGATGGTAATTTGATAGTAGAAAATTCCTTTTCCCATTCAAGCAGATAGTGACATCAAAATTGCATGAACCTCAGAAAAGTGCATGGATAGACAGGACACCTCCACCTCTCAATCACACTGTCCCTTACCAGAAGGGAAGATCCCAACTAGAGATCTTCTGACAGCAGACGGCTTACTCCCCAGCCAGGGGGTTACGTGGCAGGATATCCAAGAGCCAAAAACTTCTCCCACAGTGGACTGGTAACCAATGTTCATAGAAACCAATATGGAGAAGAAAAAGGCTACATAGTGTGAACCCATATAACAATTTATTAAAAAGATTAAAATCACACTTACAAGAATGTAGATAAAATTCGCAGTGAAATTATAGCCGGCCGGCTAGCACAACCCGTTCACTCCGGGACACAGTATGCAGTTTCTAGACGTCAGCACGCCGCCACCCTACGCTGTTTCGTCTCATAAGACTTCGTCCTGGGGCACAGGATTTTGGCCCTCATTCATAGATCATATCAGTGTAATCCATGAAAGAACCTCTCTAAGGCTGGGTTCACACTTTTGCAAGTTGGATGCAGGTTTCTCCTCATCCAATTCACATGACAGGAGAGTGTGACCGGCTCTCAATGGAGCTGGTTCACACATTTTCGGGGGGGCCGCGGAGCCCATAGCAGAAGGGTCATGTGCGCCTTTGGCCTTTTCAGGTCTGATTTTTTTCCTGAATTCGGACCTGAAAAGGCCAAAGGCACACAGGACCCTTCTGCTATGGGCTCCGCGGCCACCCCGAAGATGTGTGAACCAGCTCCATTTAGAGCCGGTCACACTCTCCTGTCATGCGAATTGGATGACAGGAGAGTCATCCAATTGTAAGAAAAGGCTTCTGTCTTACAACTCTACCCCATAGCTCAGACATATGAAGAATACAGGAGATTGTTGTCACATGTACCACACAGCTAGTACTTGCCAGATATTCCTGTAGCTCCTTTATAGTTGTTGGAGGCCTCTTGGCAGCCTCCCTGGCCAGTTTTCGTCTCGTCTTTTCATAAATTTTGGAGGGACGTCCAGTTCTTGGTAATGTCACTGTTGTGCCATATTTTCTCCACTTGATGATGACTGTCTTCACTGTGTTCCATGGTATACCTAATGCCTTGGAAATTCTTTTGTACCCTTCTCAAACATTCTGAAACAAAATTTGTTTAACAGGTTATTTCCGAATGAACAAATTTGTCTAAATTAGTTACGAAATGAATTGCACATGTCTAATCAGCGGTCACCGGCCGTTTGGGGTTCGGCCTCCTTCCCCCACCCCCCGCCGCCAGGCCATTCAGAAAGCGCCTCGCGCATGAGCAGTAGGGAACCAGCTATGAAGCTGCAAGACTTCACTGCCGATTTCTCTTAGAAGGAATGTCGGCGTCAGCACCCAAATGTCAATGGAGAAATCAGTTGGGGTGCTTACATCGCGGGCTCCCTGGACAGGTAAGTGTCCTAATATTAAAAGTCAGCAGCTGCAGTATTTCTAGTTGCTGACTTTATTTTTTTTGAAGGATGCTCTTTAACCACTTGCTTACTGGGCACATAAACCCCCTTCGTTCCCAGGCGAAATTTCAACTTACGGCACTGCGTCGCTTTAACTGACAATTGCGCGGTCGTGCGACGTGGCTCCCAAACAAAATTGACGTCCTTTTTTTCCCCACAAATAGAGCTTTATTTTGGTGGTATTTGATCACCTTTGCGGTTTTTATTTTTTGCGCTATAAACAAAAAAAGAGCGACAATTTAAAAAAAATATATATATTTTTTTACTTGTTGCTATAATAAATATCCCAATTTTTTTTTTTTTTTTTAATATTTTTTTTCTCAGTTAAGACCGATACGTATTTTTCGACGTATTTTTGTAAAAAAAAAATCGCAATAAGCTACTGGTTTGCGCAAAAGTTATAGGGGTATGGGGACAGAATTATGATTTTTTTTTTTTTTTTTTTTTTTTTTTTATACTAGTAATGGCTGCAATCTGCGATTTTTATTGGGACTGCGATATTGCGACGGACACTTTTGACACAAATTTGGCGCCATTCACATTTATAAAGCGATCAGTGCTATAAAAATGCACTAATTACTGTATAAATGTGACGGGCAGTGAAGGGGTTAACACTAGGGGGTGAGGAAGGGGTTAAATGTGTATCCTGGGTGTGTTCTTACTGTTTGGGGGAGGGGGGTGACTGGGGGAGGTGACCGATGCTGTGTCTCTATGTACAAGGTACACAGATCGGTCTCCTCTCCTCTGACAGCACGTGGAGCTCCACGTCCCTGCTGTCTTACCGACGATCGCGTGTACCCGGCGGAAATCGCGGCCGCCAGGTACACGCATCAGGTCCCCAGCTATGCGCCGGGACAGTGTTTACCCGCTGCACGCCCCCCAGTGGCGCGCGCGGGTAATGCTATTAAATGACGTCCAAAGACGTCCTGTTGGCACTTGAGAGCCGCTCTGTTGACGTCTTTTGTCAATAGCGCGGGTCTCAAGTGGTTAAAGTCCCTCTGCCCAGGCCTTTCTACTACTACATTTTTTATTTTTTTATTTTACTTATAATATTTCTATTATTCGGTTACTTAGCAGCATTTAAATGTTACAGATGGTTGCTGCTTCTTCATAATAATTGTTTGTGAACTGACAAATAACATTGTTCTAAATGGCTTTTTATGAAAAGAGATGCAGCAGCCCCAAACAATGCAATCTGACAAATCCTACTTTCATATTTGATAAAATGACAAAGTGTTTTTCTTCCAATCTTCATAGCTCACTTCCCCTGTGTCCTGATTGTTCTGTGTACAATCTGCATTTATCATTCATGTTTCTGCAGGGTGTGAGGAAGCTTCTTGTCAGGATCTAACACAAAGGCTGATGAAGAGAGTCTGCGATGAAAGCGCTGATATCATTCAGGTTTGCTATTATGCAAAATAGCTATTGTCTGGTCTGTGAAATGTGTCCTCTCCATTCATTCTTGGAGGTGGGATGGAGTTTATTAAATGTTACATCTTTATCGTACAGTACAGAACACAGGAATTGATTCATAGACCATGGGATATACACACACTAAAATATATATATCTACCTTCAGGTGATTGGGCACTTGCAAATCTGACTTGTATCTGAGTGCAGACTTCTGGGAAAATCAGTGAGCCAATAACACAAGCAGGAAATTATGTTTTTGGGGGGCGTTCTGTACACATTCTGTCTATAGAACGCCTCCAGGTAGCCGTGTTGCATTTTACAGAAAATTACAGCGGCTGCAGATTGAAAATGAAAGGTCTTTTTTAAAAGAGTTGTAAAGGTAAAAAAAATGTCACCTCTATGCATTAAGGTGAAAAAAAATCAGATGATGACCCCCCCCCCCCCCCCCCCGAGCCCCTGTTTTACTTACCTGACCCTTCGAAATGTCCCGCGCTCGCCCCGTCATCCTCCGCGAATCGAAGCCCGGCCGTTGATTGGCTGCAGTGGATGGATTGAGAGAAGCGCAGCCATTGGCTGGTGCTGCTGTCAATCACATCCAATAAAGTTGCGCTGGGGGTGGGGCCGAGTAGCCACCACTGTATCATGGGGGCGTGCCCGCAACAGCTACGAGCTCGCATGTCTGTGTGTCCAGCTTTAGTGGGAGCGGGTCACCGGCAGCGCATGTGGGTGCCCCAGAACCGAAAGTGCCAGATCACGTACCTACCCCATTATATCTGCGTGTGGCGGTCGTAAACAGGTTAAGCGTCTGCTGTCACTTGCTGTAGCTGCAGGGTGCTTCTGCTGCTGTTTTGTTCATCTCTGTCCCTTAGAAGGAATGGCGTGCCTGTGGGCCTGTTACTGCTGTTTAGCTGGTTTGTTGCCCACCCTCTCTATTTAATGCTTGAGGACATCCCATTGTTTGTGAATTGATTCCTGTGGTCTGTACTGTATGATAAGTGTAATAATATGTAAAAATTCCTATTATTTTTAAGGAAATTTGCTGTATTTATAAATAGAGGAATGGGAGGTAAAAATCTTGCGCCAACTATATGTGAATATAGTAGATTAATAATATTAAAGTGAATAATAATTAATAATTAAATACTAATGTTAATGAACTGCTCCCCAAAATTCAGCGAACTGAAGCAATGTTGGGTAAAAGTGAAAACTAGGGGGGCGCTGCAAATGATTAAATATAAGCACAAGCTTTATTGAGCACTAGCACTTTTTTAATGGACTTTTTTGCACATTGATTAATCAATTTGTTTATTTTGCATATTTATCACTATCAATAACCCCATGTGTTTGGGGGTTATTCAGGTTATTATTCACATTGTCTGTCATTCCATTCAATCTATTGATGGTCACGATTGTAATTATTTTGCACTATTTTTATGAGTATATTTAATCATTTGCAGCGCCCCCTAGTTTTCACTTTTACCCAATAAATAGAGGAATGTTACAAAACTTTTTAACATTGGCCACATTGGAAGAAGAAGAATCGGTTGCATTTATTGTTCATTCACAGCAAATTATCCTAGATTGTGCATACAAAAATATTCACACTATAGATTAGAGATTTCAAACGGTAAACTTTTGACACATTGTTGGCCTCTTCCTAAAACTTATTTGTGCTACGCTGTCCTTGGTGTACATTGCCACCCTTCAACATCGAGACACTGGATTAAGTGCATGGGTGAGGCAAAGCTCGGTCCCGAAATGTATGAACTGGCTCATACGAAAAAAATGCCCATGGGACTTTTAAGGAGGTACACCATAAAGAAAAAAAGTCAATGTTCAAACCGTACAATTTTTTATTTAAAACAAGTAAATATTAATTACTTTTATATAGGTATCCAAAACCATTAAATTACACAAATGAGCAATTCAAATACAAACAATGCTATTTAGCAACATCATACCAAAGCAGAGATGATCAGGCAACAGCATACATCTCAACGCGTTTCGTGAAGAAACTTTCACTTCATGAGATAAAAATTAAATTATGTGTACACTAGAGCCAATCTCCATAATGGCTCTGGTAGACCACAAATGCAGTAGGAAGGAAAAGGGGGGACAAATCATCCATAATGAGAAGCATTTAATAGTCAACCAACCCCACAGAAAACAAAAGGGTATACATCCAAGACCATAGTTTTTCCTGTAGCCACCTGCACCCTGCCGTAGAGCTATTGTGTCCCCCCCCCCCCTCGCCGGGAGAACACAGTGTTTATTGCTAGCGTTTAGGTATAAGAAGAGGTACTCGTCAAGCCAGAAACTGTGATATCGGCCACATCCCTTGGTAACATATGACAAAAAAGGGTATACCCCCTGGATGGGACTTTATAAGCCGAACACAGTATAATATAAAAAAGGTTTTTTATTTGGACAAGGTAAGCATGTTGGCACTTTGTACAAGCGCACTGTGTGCACCTAAGTGCATAAAAACAACAAAGTACAAATGAACAGTACAAAATCACCAAATACAATATGTGTGCCAATGAAGGCAGAAAATTCACAAAACAACAAATAAACAAAACATAACAGCACTCTCCAATGGGTGAAATAGAGTAGCCTGATGCGTTTCTGGTTTTATTCAAAACGCATCAGGGGCCACAGGAGCAGATTAGTGCAGGTTGCAGTTCGCTGGTGGACTGGGAGTGGATCTCACCCAAGGTCGTTCAGGCTTAGTCCAAAATTGTGTATCAGGGGGAGGATGAAACTATAGCATCCAGCCCAGCCCTAACTGCCCGGGAAGTGGAAATTAAGAGGGCCCAGGATCTGCTGGTAATTGTCCAGCTGAGTAGTGTCCTGCCCAAAATTTCCAAAACTTTTCCTTAGGCAGTT